>NW_021835187.1:5000-43430 GCF_006345805.1 Octopus sinensis | reverse complement strand
ATGGCGGTGCCCCAGCATGGCCACAGCTCATGAGCTGAAACTAGAATCAATCAATCAATCAATATATATATATTATATTATATATATATATATATATATATATACACGTATATATATATACATGTATATATATATATATTATATATATGTCCCGACGCGCGAAACTCTCGAACCTTGAGTCACTTTGCTACTTCTAAATATAGAATATATATATAAATATGTGTGTGTGTATATATGTATGTGTGTATGCATGTAAGTATATATGTATATATATATATATATATATATATTATATATATATATATATATTATATATATATATGTATATATGCGCACACGTGTAGATATGCATAGTGCCTATTTATCTGTACATAGGTACTACATAAGCGAAAAATATATACATGAGTGAGAGCGTTGTTTTATACTCAAATATGCGTATGTGTGAATGTCTACATGAGTATGCGTTTGTGTGCGCACGTGTGCTTATGTGCGACTGTGTGACTGTGTGTGCGTGAACGTGTGCGTGAGTGTCTGTCTGTGTCAGCTTGTACATTCATAACTGTGTATAATTGCGTATACATGTGGTTGTACGTACGTGTAACGTTGGGAAAACGCTTGTTTGATATATGATACGCGTAAATATCATTAGTTCAGTTCATTTACTAGAGATGTCAAATGAGAAGAATGCATGTTAAGCCAAAATGCTGAAGATGAAAACAATGACTACGATGGCGACACGTTAAGAAAGAACAACCGGAAGCGCCATCTCACTCATTTAAAATCCCTTCTTACATGGCGTGCGAGACTCTGTTTACCCCTTGGGGTTGATTTTAGCAATAGGTGGTACTATCAAAGACCTTTTCACAGCCATTTCTTGCCATAAGGCATACAAGTAAAAGTAAATGCTTTGATATAAATGCCTCTTTTAATGGTATAAGTTCACCACAGTCTTCACAGTTATTTCTCTCAATTTCATCTCACGTGAAGCGAATCTCAAATGTACGGATTTTAGTAGTCGTCTTGTCTGCCTGTCTGTCTGATTATCTGTCTGTCCGTCTGTTTTGCCTATCTGTCTGTGTTTTGCATGTATTTCGAAGTGTCTGCCTGTGTCTCATGTTTTGTTTATCTCGCGCTTTCTTTATTACTAAACCGTTTCTTATAGTTTTCGTTTCACCAATTCCCCGTGATCCCTTTATGTCTGTCTCTTTCTCTCCCTTTCCTCTCACTCTCTTTTTCTCCCTCTCTCAATATATCTATCTATCTATCTATCTATCTATCTATCTATCTATCTATCTATCTATCTATCTATCTATCTATCTATCTGTCTGTCTATCTGTCTATCTATCTATCTATCTATCTATCTATCTATCTATCTATCTATCTATCTATCTATCTACATGTGTGTGTATCTGTGTAATTTCCCTTTGTATAACGGTCATTTTTCATAGCATTTTTCCAATGACCAGATACTGAAGAGATGGCGGCGTGGATTTCCACATCGGCATCCGAAACTCGGAGTTTTATCATGGCTATGGAATAATTGTCACATATTACATTTACAAATAAATTCCTCTATTTACATAATATCGAGGTCTCTTTCTATCTTTTGCTGTCTTACCATTTTATCAGTGTTTTCTTGTTTGGATTAACTATATATATATATATACTATATATGATGGACTCTCCTATCGGTTTCGACTTATTATATATATATATAATATATATATTATATATATATATATAATATATATATATATATATTATACATATATTATTTAATATATATATATATATATATATAATATATATATATATATATAATATATATATACATATACATATATATATATATATATATATACATAAATACCATATACACACACACATCATGCACACGAAAACACACACACACACAAATATAATATATATATATATTATATATATATATATATATGTATATATATATATATATATATATATATATTATATATGTATTTATATATATATATTGTATGTATGTATACATGGTGTCTGTGTATGTATGTATACAGATATTTATATAGATATATTTATGAAAGAGAGATGACAAAGGAATACTTGATTATCCTATGAACTTCATTTTTCTGTAGCTGTTTCTGTTCTAAGATGCAGTATCTGTGTAACATCTTACAGCTTCATGGGAGCCTCGAATATGACGTATAGTTACATTCCTACATACATCATATCACATACTAGCATTAAATTTCTAAACACACACACACATGCGTACACAGACAGTCAGGTGTCAGGCAATTATGCAAACAGACAGACAGACAGACAAATATATATATATAGATAGATAGATAGATAGATAGATAGATAGATAGATAGATAGATAGATAGATAGATAGATAGATAGATAGATAGATAGATAGATAGATAGATAGATAGATAGATAGATAGATAGATAGATAGACAGATGGCTATAACACATAAACGTATAAAATACACACCAATATTCACTGTATAAAATATAATTTAAACTAGCGTAAGCAAAGGTGCAAAAGAAAATGAAGTGAGTGAATAGAGAAAAGTTTAATGACACACAGACCTTGGACGGAACTGTGTCATCTGACTAAATCGAAGTATAAAGAGGAGAACTTCAAACAATAAAACGTACGATAATCAAAATTTTACAACGGGTTTTGTGTATTATCTTATTTGATGATTGTATTTTTGTTTTTTAAATGACATTATTTTGAGAGAAATGATGGTTTCAAATTTTAACAGACTATGAGATGGTGATGAGTCGATTGTTTTTTAAATGACATTATTTTGAGAGAAATGATGGTTTCAAATTTCAACAGACTATGAGATGGTGATGAGTCGATTACATTGACCACAGTCTTGTTCAAGAGGTACATATATTATCGACTGTTAAAGAAAAGACGGTAAAGGTAACCGTGGCATGATTTGAGCGCAGGATGCAAATAGTTCGAATATTTACCCCTAAGAGTTTTGTTCTACGCGCTGATGATTCCGCTCATCTCTTAACATTTGAGAAAGAGTAATTCTTTCTACTATAGGCACAAGACCTGAAGATTGTTGGGTGGGACCTTATCGATTATATCGACACCAATGCGTAACTGATACTTATTTCATCGACCCCGAAAGTCGACCTCGTCGGAATTTTGAACTTATACCGTAAAGACGGACGAAATGAAGCTAAGCATTTTGCCCGTCGTGTTAACTATCTGCCAGATAGCCGCCTTATTTCGAGAAAAAAATGCAATAGTAAAGATTGTGAAATATTGGTCTACTGTTTAGCGATTACGCGGATCATGGGGACTACTTAGATACATAATCAATAGCTTGGTTAAAAGGTTTCAACGCATATACGCTTCGGAGTTCTACTGTACGTCGCATTTGGGCATCTTCTACAATGGTTTATGTTGGATCGAGCTTTCTGAGTAAGACAATGAAGAAGAGAAATCTGTTGAAGTGAGCCGGATAGATTGCAGCCGTTATTGGTTGGTAGATCAGTCTTTCGTTTTAACATTACCTATTTCTTTATTATCCACAAGGGGCTAAACATAGAGGGGACAGACAAGGACAGACATAGGTATTAAGTCGATTACATCGACCCCTGGTACTTAATTTATCGTCCCCGAAAGGATGAAAGGCAAAGTCGACCTCGGCGGAATTTGAGCTCACAACGTAACGACAGACGTTTTAACATTACCGTCTAGCCATAAGGTATTCTTTGTACGATCAACTCCATTACAAACATTAACACCGTAAATTAATACATTCATAGTGTTATAATTTCACAGCGCACACGATACTGCTTGATTTGAAAGTTTATTGAAAATACCCTTAAATTTGACTTCGTCTATACCGTATTGCTTGTTATAAGATATTTACTTCTGGCCCAAGCTCTCCATAATGTACGATTTGTCCTTAATGAATACAGGATAAACCCGGTTTCACTTTCTTATCCACAACATGAGGCCGTGATTAGAGGAAAACCTGGCATATTTTATAGGAGACCAAGTCACGCTGTAAATAGTTTCAATTTAGAACGGTTTGTGGATGTAATTTATGTAATATATAATAGATATTGATATGATTCACAGTTGCATGTCTGGTGAACTGAATCAGTTATTCTATCATATAAAATACAAAATACTATATTTAGTCATTTTAATCCCTTATAAGACAGTATTTGCACGTTAGTTAAAAGATCATAGCAGTGACATTTATAAACTGAAAGTTTTCAATGTTACTCACCTGCTATGTGATTTGTTACCAAGAATTACAACTAGTTTGATGGCTGGAACAAGACGAAACAATAAGAGGCTTTTTTTTTTTTTGTTAATTGTCCTTTGATCATACGACTTTTGGTAAGTAGATTGAAAATAGATTTGCTTTGCTTTTTCAGTAAGTTCCCAATATGCAACCAACCCGGAATGATGAGGGTATCCGGATATGGCGATAGAAAATGTAATATTTTAATTATTTTTATCAGCAAAATTACACGGATGCTAAAAAAAAAAACTATAACGAAAATAAAAGGAATGCTTTTATGATGCTATAAAGTAATAAGGCATAAAATCACAAGAAAGACACAAAAAAACGTTGTTACAGTTTAAAGGTTACTATTATTTATTTCTAAAACAATCTCCATCTGTACCAGCATACATCTACTTAAACATATACATACATACTCATATATATATATATATATATATATATATATGTGTGTGTGTGTGTGTGTGTGTGTGTGTGTATGTATATATATTTGTGTATGTATGTATGTATGTATGTATGTATGTATATGTGTATGTATATATGTATGAGTGTGTCTATGTATGTATAAGATGCTATCAATTTCGATTGTCGAATAACTTGAACATACAGTGAGAGATATCATCATAGCATAAAACTTGTAACATCAATCAGAGATAAAAGAAGGCATATTTTAATGGATATTTTACTGTGAATGCACTAATAGGCTAAAGCATTCTATATTATTATGATTGATAGTTATAAACATTGTATCGTTAATATAAGAAGCAAATGTAGTATTTAAATTTATGGGTAACACGCCTCAGTTGGTTACAAAATCAATTTTAAATCTAAAGGAAACATTAATTCCATATCGTCTCCTGTGAATTAGAGTACTGATTTATGCCCATATTTGTAAGCAGATTAGATTGATATATATATATATATATACATTGTTATACACAAACGTATATGTGTAGCCTATATGTGTATGTATGTATGTATATGTGTATGTATATGTATAGTTGTAGTATGTACATTATATGTTTGTATGTATGTAAAGATATATATATATATATATATATATATATATATACACGCATGCTCATACATGCTCACACATACAGAGTGAAATTCAAACTCGGTTGCCTTTTGAAAAACATCGAATTCTCGGTGGTGCAGAAATTTCTAGACATTTCATTTAAAGTTAAAATTAAATGCGAGATTCTTATTGGATGAGAAAATAAACTTTCAACTTTTCTTTCACAAGATCTATGTGAGATCAATCTCGTTCGGGTAGCATTATAGCAATTTTGGATGAATTTAATTAAAGTTTTTGATGACTAATCTGGAATTTAAAACCATGAAACAAACAAAAAATAAATAATAAATAACGTGAATGCACGTTTATGTTTTCAATAAAAAAAAATATCTGTTTGTCCAAACGTAAATGACTTTAAATTCGCTTTTTTCTTTTGAAAAATCCTCTGTCATATAATTCATTCATTTGCCTTTGTACTTAGACTTCGTTTTAAAATATCAGTGTGAACTTTAGCAGCTGCAGTGTATTCAAGATCAGTTCTGATCGAGCGCATCTTGATCGATAAGACCTTCAGAATAATAAATAAATAAATAAAATAGATGGGTGATTTAAGATGGTAGAATAAAATTTAATGGAGATTTGTGTGATGTTTCACACAGGTTGAGCAAAAGATACTGAGTTCTTCGTGAGGTCGTATAAACATAAAATGTTGTTGATATTTAACCCTAGGTGATGCCTGTTTACATACACACATACATGCATACGTACATTTGTTTATCGAGGAAAACGGTGTCAAAATCAGCTCTCATTCATTTAAGCCACTGGTTCAGATATTTGCTATTTCAAGAGAGCCGATCAACTTCGTGGCTATGGATGATGAGTTTAAAACGAATGCTCTGTCAGATCGACGAACGGCTCCATTGCAACTTGCTTAGCAATAGTTACGTGCATCGCAAGGTGTTTTTTTTTTCCTGGGAAAATATTGGGTTGTCCGGAAAGTCAGTGCCAATTTTTCAAGGAAAGAAAAACGTCAATAAATACTTGCCATTACATTTTTAATCAACCAAATATTAACCATTTTGTTGCACAATGCGTCTCCATCTTTCCTTTAACTTGAAAATACCCTCTTCTCAGAATAGAGGTGGTTTCATGGCAAAGAATTCATCAAGGTATCTTTTTACGTCAACCAAGGAATTGAAATTAAGACTATTCTGCAGAGACCTGAATAAGTGAAAATCCGAAGGAGCAATATCTGGTGAATATGAAGCGAGAGGTAACACATCCCAGTCGAGCTGCAGCAATTTTTGTCTTGTTACCAAAGCATCAAGTGCCGCGAATGAACTTTCTTATTTTCCATTTTAAAGGGTTACAGAATTAACACTGGTTATAAGAACATAAACATTCTTCCACGAAAAGATAGCTTAAACTGTGGTCTAAATGGATGTGTAGTCAAATTATATTTAATGGACTCAACCGTGTTCTAAAATATGTCGAAAGGTAAGCTACTATGAATCGGCACGAACTTTCCGGACAACCCAATACAAAGGTAGTTTTCCACTGTCTTCGTTTTTCTTCATAATACAACATAATTTTGTCTGCGCACAGTACGGAGAGAGCAAGGGAAGAAACGTTCCCACAGATCCTTTTTTTATTATCAAATCTCGGAAGTATGAAGAACACAACTGATATCGATAGGATTTTAACTCCGAAACCCCGAACAAATATTGAGAGAAGCTTTAACGATTCAAGTCATAGTCTCTTAGACACGTGATTGGACTGGATTGTATTGAATTGCCTATATTTAGTATACTGCAGGAAGAAGGCTTCATCATGTTCTCTCTCCCAACCACGATCTGGTGTGGAGGCAGAAATTTCAGCTTGAGATCATATTAGTTTGATGAATCTACTCTCCACACTTGCTCAACAAGGCTTGGCAGAAGGGTACGTTTTTATACTGATACCTAGGATTAGTTAAGACGATTACATCGATCTCAGGAATCAACTGGTACTTAATTTATCGATCACGAAAGAACGAACGTCAAAGTCGACGTCGGTGGATTCTGAACTCTGAACGTAAAGATGGATGAAATGCCGCTAAGCATTTCGCCCAACGTGGTAGCGATTCTGCCAGACCGTGGCCATAACGTGAGAACATGTTTAATCATGAAGGTGGCGAGCTAGCAGAAACGTTAGCACGCCGGGCGAACTGCTTAGCGGTATTTCGTCTGCCGCTACGTTCTGAGTTCAAATTCCGCCGAGGCCGACTTTGCCTTTTATCCTTCCGGGGTCGATTAAATAAGTACCAGCTACGCACTGGGATCGATGTAATCGATTTAATCCCTTTGTCTGTCCTTGTTTGTCCGTTCTATGTTTAGCCTCTTCTGGGCAGTAAAGAAATAAGAACATGTTTAATCAAAATGAAAAACACGAGATTCAAATTATATACACTCTCGCTGCTTCTCTACGTTCGACTACTTAAAGTGTTCTGTCTATATTTTTATCTATTTTCGGTTATACGTATTTTTCTCTGCAGCAGTTTATTTAATTTCTTGTGCAATACATGTTGCCCAGAAACTTTAGTAGACACTAAAGTTTTGATCAGTTGTATATCTACGACTATAATAAACTATCTACAAATATTAAAAAAAGAAAACGTGTGTCGACTTCGGCATTTGACTGATACTTATTTTATCGATCTTGGAATGGAAGAAACGCGAAGTTGACGAACTACATTAACAAAATGACAATAAAGATGGGCAGCGCACACACACATTATACAGAAACACACACGAACGCACAGACGCACGCGTACAAACACTGACAAGCACATACACTAAAGTAATACTAACAGCAGGAATAACAGTAAGGAAATCAAAAGTGGACACCATAAAGTACAATATTGACAGCAACATCAGCATCAACACCAGCAGTAACATCAACAAGAACCATGTAAGTTTCGCAAGGACATATTTTCGTAATGTTCCGCGTGATCACAACTAGCAAGAGTATTTATATGTTACTGAAAAGAAATACACGCTTGGTGAGACAGATGTCGTTGAGCTAATTTTAAAGGTAGAAAATGTGATGTAGAAAAAGGCGGCGAGCGGGCAGAAACGTTAGCACGCCGGGTGAAATGCTTAGCGGTGTTTCGTCTGCCGTTACGTTCTGAGTTCAAATTCCTTGAGGTCGACTTTGCCTTTCATCCTTTCGGGGTCGATTAAATAAGTACTAGTTACGCAGTTACGCACTGGGGTCGATTAAATAAGTACTAGTTACGCAGTTACGCACTGGCGTCGATTAAATAAGTACTAGTTACGCAGTTACGCACTGGGGTCGATATAATCGTCTTAATCCGTTTGTCTGTCCTTGATTGTCCCCTCTATGTTTAGCCCTTTGTAGGCAGTAAAGAAATAAGAAACGTTAGCACGCCGGGCGAAATGCATTTCGTCTGCCGCTACGTTCTCGGTTCAAATTCCGCCGAGGTCGAATTTGCCTTTCATCCTTTCAGGGTCGATAAATCAAGTACCAGTTACGCACTGGGGTCGATATAATCGACTTAATCTGTTTGTCTCTCCTTGTTTATCCTCTCTGTGTTTAGCCCCTTGTGGGTAGTAAAGAAATAGGCATTTTGTCTGCCGTTACGTTCTGAGTTCAAATTCCGCCGAGGTCAACTTTGCCCTTTCAGCCCTTCGGGGTCGATAAATTAAGTATCAGTTACGCACTGGGGTCGATGTAATCGACTTAATCCCTTTGTCTGTCCTTGTTTGTCCCCTCTATGTTTAGCCCCTTATGGGCAATAAAGAAATAAGAAAATGTGATATTGAGGTGCCTATGCTTGTACTGAATCTCTCAGCTTACTTTCGGTGACCTACTTTCAACCATCATTTGAGACTAACCTATTTCTCACTCGCTTAAGCTATTTGTGATTTGAACATATGGATGAATGTTACACTAAGTTTCTGCTTATCTAAAGCAGGCGATCAAATGTAAACCAATAATTGTAATCACTTAAAACAGATTGTTCGAGATCAAGTGTTCAGATTGTAAATGAGATGAGATCGTAACTAGTTCCGGTTTGCTGTTGAAACTATGCTCCTTGTCTATTTAACCTCTAAGCAATTCGATTTTACTACGCCATTAAATCTAATTAGTGATTCAATCATCACTTCATCGACGTTGACAAAGAAGATTGAGCCTCGATGATGATGTCAGAATAATATCGGAATAGGTCGGCAACAATTAAACTATTATAAATGCTTGACTGATAATGTTTTCCCAGTACGTCGTTATTTCAATTTAACATTTTAAATTCTGTATTCATTAAATGTCGTTATTAATTTAGCAATTATTTGCATGTAGATGATTTCTCTGAGTTATATATTTTCAAATCAATATCCTTCTCTTATTCCAACCAATGTACATTTGCATAATTATTTTTTCATCGCTATTTCTGCAAGTGTTGGGATCGTGTTTCGCTGAGAAATTAAGAATGAAACCGAATCATGCCCACAAGTACCTCGTATTTGACTAGTAACAATATCGAGTGACAGTTTATTTCTACTGACATCCATTATATTTGCAATGTACTAAGCAGTTTAACCTCAAATTCATCTTCACCCGGGGCTTCACCAGTCCTGAAGGAGAAACCCCTTCCCTGGACTCTTTTCCCTTCTGTCTGCCTCTGGCCACTCGCGGCTGTGTAGGCCCCAGGTAGTGAATGGGATCATCTCGCCATCTTGTCGTTAATCGGCCCCTTGATCTTGTCCATTGCCTTGAAGTTCATTTCATCAACCTGATTGTCCATCTCTTTTCCGCCAGTCCCTCGATGCGGTCAACCCATCTATATTCGCTCTCCCGGGCTCTCAACTCTACCATGATGAAAGCCCTCAGCAAATGGAATGAATCATGTTCGGTGTCACTTTGCCATTGCAAGACAGGAAAAACAACGGCTGCATTCGACAGCTGACGAGAGTCAACGACGTTGATAAAATAATGAAATTATTCGTTTTAGTCTCGCCGTTATTTTTGATGTCATTGTCATCGTTATTGGTTTTTATATTTTTAGTCTCTCTTTTACTCTTTACTCTTTTACTTGTTTCAGTCATTTGACTGCGGCCATGCTGGAGCACCGCCTTTAATCGAGCAACTCGACCCCGGGACTTATTCTTTTGTAAGCCCAGTACTTATTCTATCGGTCTCTTTTGCCGAACCGCTAAGTGACGGGGACGTAAACACACCAGCATCGGTTGTTAAGCAATGCTAGGGGGACAAAACAGATTATATATATATACGACAGGCTTCTTTCAGTTTCCGTCCACCAAATCCACTTACAAGGCATTGGTCGGCCCGGAGCTATAGCAGAAGACACTTGCCCAAGATGCCACGCAGTGGGACTGAACCCGGAACCATGTGGTTGGTTAGCAAGCTACTTACCACACAGCCACTAATCGTTAAACACCGGTCAACAGTGAATGAGTAGATTTATGTTCAAAATCATTCTAGCCATGACCACTCCACTTATCTGAAAATGGCTATTTGATAAGATATTATATGCTGACTTTGTTTTAAACTCTGTATTGGGTGATTTCAAATAAGTTTACTTTTATTTTTACAGGTTGAAAAACTACATAGAAGCCACAACATTCCATTTCTCTACTTCAGATTAATAAGAACCAAATAAACACTCAAGTTAATTTTTATCATTTAATCCCAGGTATATATCCTGATCAAGCAAACACATTTTTCAGAGATTGTGTATCTGGGTCTACGTTTTAAAAGTCAGCATTCCTTTCTGAAATAGTGATGAGTAATTATAGGAAGATTTGGCTGTTATTGTTAGCGGAAGGCTCAACCCTGTACGTAAACGCCTTTCTCACTGTCTCATAAACAGTTAAATATAGCTATAAGTAAATCCATTCTAGCTCAGCTTAATAATCATCAAAGGTAATAAGATGTAGTAACCTAAGGTTATTTTAGCACTATCGTTCTTTCTTACTCAGCTGGGGGGGGGGAAGCTTGAATATGTGGTGTTCATGATTTCCTCACCACCAATGGCATTAGCGAATTAACAACGTAGCTCAAATGAAAATTGTTCCAAATCGGAAATCGAAACCGGACACAGCGGACGCGTCGCAACGGGAGACATTATTCATTCAACGCTAGTTTACGTACAGTACGCTGCACGGAACTGCTTGCACACACACACGCAGGTATATACATATACATACACGGAAATACATAAAATACGCATATATATATATATATATATATATATATATATATAATATATACGCATATATATACACATATATATGTATATATACACACGCATATACATATGCATATATATATATATATAAAGTCATATATGTATATATATATGTATGTATGTATATATACACACACACGTACACATAATCCCACAAAGATATAGACGCAAACAACACACAAATTTATGCCCAAATGTATAAATAGGTATACACATATACATAAATACATTCGTGCCTGCATGCGTACATACATACACATATACGTACATACATACGGAGTCTCAAAAAAGAAAAGATTTTTTATAATCCTAGATGATATTTCAAGCTAAGTTTCAATGAAGTAATTACCTCAATGGAGCTGTCATATCCTCACATCTCTTTAAATAAATAAATAAATAAATAACAAAAGGCGTAAGAAAGAAAGAAAAGAAAATGGCAGAGGGAATGGGGAGAAAAAATGGCGGCTATGCAAAATGACTTCCTTCTTCTCTTCCTGTTTGCCGACGTTTTCACAGCCATTTGTGCCATTTCGTCTCTATCATTTACCTCCTTTCTCTCTTTCTCCCTCTTTCCCTCTGTCTCTCTCTCTCTCTCTCTCTCTCTCCCTCTTTTACCTCCCTTGTTCCCGTTCTTTCTATCTTTGTTTGCTTTTTGTTGTTATCTTTTCGTTCTGTCTCGTTGATGTCCCTACTAAAAAGGTTTTGTGCAAGGTGCCAAGACCCCCTGGCCGAGTTGTGTCTTTATCACATTTCAAAGTTGGCTTTTTATACCGATACTAACGTACTTTCTTGAAAGCTATTACGGCCGTTTTATATATATATATATATGGCCGGTACATGATATTCTGCGTTTCAATGTGGAGAGTGACATAAAAACTGGATGTGAAGGGAGATAGAAGAAAGCGAAAGGAAGAAGAGATAACGATAGGTTGAAAGAAAAGGGCGAGAAATAAAGAAAACATAAAGAAACAATTGTAGTAGTGGTAGTACTAGTAGTAGTAGTGGAGGTGGTGGTGGTGGTGGACGGTGGTGATGGTTTAGGTGGCGGTGGTGGTGGTAGTAGTAGTAGTAGTAGTAGTAGTAGTAGTAGTAGTAGTAGTAGTAGATTTTACAAGGTACGTTTGACGGATATTTTTCTCCCCATCGGCATCATCACCATCATCATCTTCGTTGTCATCATCATTATCATTATCATCACCATTATCATTATCATCATCATCATCATCATCATCATCATCATCATTATCGTCATCGTCATCATCGCCGTCATCATCATCGTCGTCGTCTTCGTCGTCGTCTTTGTCATCCTTATCACCACCACCACGACCATTATCACCATCGTCATCGTCATCATCGTCGTCATCATCATCATCGACATCGTCATCATCGTCGTCATCATTATTATCATCATAATTTTCAGTAACAATGGCAACAGCATTAGCGCCATCACCGTCATCATTGTCGTCTTGTCGCAGTGGCCATCGTTGTCGTCGTCGTCGTTCCCAATATCGTCATCATCATCGTCATCATCATCATCATCATCATCAAAAATAAAAGATAAACTAACAAAGAATAAAACAGCTAACCACAAGGATAAAAATAAATAGAAAAATAGAAGAAATACACATAAAACTACAACAACAACAACAACAACAACAACAACAACGCTACAACAACAAATATAACAAGTGCGAGTACAACAACAACAACAACAAGAAATCGGCAATAATAATCATTTCTTTGCTAGCCAGAAGGACAACATAAAAATAATAACAGTAACAGCATAAAAAAAATAGCAATAACAAAAACAACAACAACAAAATCAGTAACAAGAACAATCTCAACAACAACAGCAACAGCAACAACAACAACATACACAGCAGCAGCAGTAGCGAAAAGAACGGAACGTAAACGGAGCCATGATAAACAACAATAACGACAACAACGCTTGCGAAAAGTAGTAAAAACAAGCTCTAAAACAACACAATAACACCATAAAATAAAACCAACAACGATAACAACAATAAAGAAGGCAGTAACAGAAAGTCAGTTGGTCATTTCATGTGTCTTGACCCTCCTGTCTGTAGCTGTTAGGCTTAAATTTATATGAGCCTTCCTTAAACACATCATAAATCAACGGTGTGCGCATGTCCGGTTGCCGGAAACTATCTCAAGGATCTGAGCCAAGAACGAATGGAAAGGTGCGTGCGTTAGTGAGACATTTATATGTGGTGTGTGTGTGTGTGTGTGTGTGTGAGTGTAGAATATAGGTGTGAATGTATGTATAGATTTATGCGTGTTTGTTCTGTCTGTATGGTTTTATCAAAGATAAACATGGCTAGATAGATTATCAATACATACGTGGATGCGTACGAGCATAAATACATGTATACATGTATACATACATACATACGTGCATAAACGCATCCATCTATCCATCCAACATAAATGTGCGTGTGTCTGTGTGCGTGTGTGTCTGTCTGTGTGTGTGTGTGCCGATTTATGCATGCGTGTATGGATTTGTGTGTGGTTAGATAAGATACATAAACATATCTGTCTACGTCTCTTATCTAACTACATAGACACACACAAATATATAGAATATACTGTATATGTACGTATGTATGTATGTATGTATGTATGTATGTATGTATGTATGTATGTATGCATGCATATGTATGTGTATATGTATGCATATGTATGTGTATATGTATGTATAAACGCAGGTGAATCAATATTAGATTAAAATATTCATGTGGATTTCATTTATACTGTTTATAGAAACCTAGAACGGCTGTATTATTTGTAGTATTAATAGAAACTTCTCTTCAGAAACATTGTGCTGAAAACGTAGATCGTTGAGAATGCGGTTAGGAGCTTTGAAGGTGTGTGTAACACCGGTGTTTCAGCTTCATTTTACCTCGTCAGTAACTGACACCTTCGATCATTTTGAGCTAAATCTGAGTTTTTATTCCGGTATGGAAATCAAGAAACACATCGTTTGTTGACTTGAGCGGAAGTTTGCTGGATTTAAGATAGAATCAATAAATGATCTCGCAGTAGTATTAGGTTAAAATCATTTACTATAATGTGTATTTAATCATGGACTGATCAGGTACTCGGTGAGTTGGCTCTTGCGTAGTTAATTCAACTAGAAGTAGGGTTTAAAAGAGGTTCCGTGGGGGATTTTTAAGTTTTCAAATTATATGAATCAGTAAAGAGTGTAACTGCATTACACGTGGTGCAGAAATGAACTAGGTGTTTTTCCAGCAACTGCTTAATTCGGTGTTAAAGTGAACGTCCTAATTTCCTAAAGAAACTCGTGGAAGTTGCCACACCTGCAAACTCTAAATAATATTTTGAGTTTTAAATACTATTCAGTATTATGCGTTGAGCAGAAATGGCAATGCCATACACTATTTATGTATGGACTACTCGCATATTTACAAATTTTGTTTTAAATTTGATATTATTTTTTAACAGAGTGACGAAATTAGACACGGCTGCGATTGTTCTCTGATTAATAAACCTGACAGAAGTGATGTGTGTATGTGTTTATGTGGTGAAGGGGTGGGAGGTATAGTGATATTTGCATGTATCCTTTTCGTTTCAAATACATATTAACTATCAAGAGATATGCTGGAGTCGGGAGAGATAAGATCGGTTTCGTACACTAGCCTCTCGGTATTGCAAGGCTTGTTGTGGGAACACTCCCCAATGCCTTTGCAAGTGCAATCTGTTTCTATATTAACTTCAGAGTGCATGTTAGCTCAACAAGAGTGACAGCGTCAATGCACTAAAAAAAGCTGCAACAAAGTATATATACACACACACACACACACACACACACGCACACACACACACACACACACACACACATATATATATATATATATGTATGTATGTATGTATGTATGTCTGTATGTATGCATATAAAGACACTTCACTGAGAAGGTTGTATATTGGTACTTAAAGCAAACAAAACAACAACAAGCAATTAAGAAAAGAATAAAGCCTTTGAGTTAGCGCCTGCAAGGTTGCAACAACTCACCCTGAAAATTACCCCCATGCAATCCAGAAGCAAGATATCCCCACAAGATGTCCCCTTCAACATAAAGGAAAGGAAAACGATCTAATAATAAGCATAGGCTACGCAAAACCCAACTGAAGACATTAGTTGCATCGCCGCCAGCAGAGAGAGGAAAAATATTCCCATAATTCATGTGCTACAGATAACCACAAGGACACAAGACATTGTAGAACTTTAAATCTTATAGGGTGAATGGTTGCCAAGAGGCGCGAAAGAGAACAAGTTTGTAAAGAAAACCTTTTCTTTACAAGCTTGCCATCGAGCCGATGAAAATAAATAATACAACCTAAAACTCCAGCACGGAAGACAAAACGTATATACTTAGAAATCATAGCCTAGAGCAGCTGTCCGCCACCATTTTTTTTCACCTATGGAGCCATTTGATTCTTAGTTTGCACGAGTGAAACCTCTTAGCCATTTGATGGTTAAAAATCCTATATTATTTTTATAATTAAATATTATTAGAAATTTCATTAAAATATTAAAAAAATATTTTCCTGTATTGTAAAAGTACAACCGGTTTATTGCACACAAAGTTAAGCAGCCAAGTTGTGGAGGCGCAATGGCCCAGTGGTTAGGGCAGCGGACTCGCGGTCGGAGGATCGCCGTTTCGATTCCCAGACCGGGCATTGTGAGTGTTTATTGAGCGAAAACACCTAAAGCTCCACGAGGCTCCGGCAGGGGGTGGTGCTGAACCCTGCTGTACTCTTTTACCACAACTTTCTCTCGCTCTTTCTTCCTGTTTCTCTTGTACCTGTATTTCAAAGGGCCAGTCTTGTCACATTCTGTGTGTCACGTTGAATCTCCTCGAGAACTACGTTAAGGATACACGTGTCTGTGGAGTGCTCAGCCACTTGCACGTTAATATCACGAGCAAGCTGTTCCGTTGATCGTATCAGCTGGGACCCTCATCGTCGCAACCGACGGAGTGCTAAGAGAGATAAGCAGCCAAGTCTTATATCGACCCCTAAGGGTCATACGGAGCCCGGTTTGAGAACCACTGGTCTTGAAGCAAAAAGATGTGCTTTACAGAAACGATCCCAAGCATTTTGAGTGAAACAGTTTGGAGGAAAAATGCATGGAAGCTTCTTGGATGGAGTGGACATCTAATTCAAAGAATATACATTGCCAGACATTTGTTAAAAGTGCGAGAGTCTCTGAAATATTTGTTAACCTACATAACTTTTTAATCAACAGCTGGTTCAGTTAATCGCACATTTAATCAATCAACGACACAATCGAAGATCAATTTATAATTTTCGTTTATAGAATTGTGCGCATATGTGTATATGTGAATCTATGTACGCGAAGGAACACACGCACACATACAGATTTATATATAAGTGTATGTGTCAGCAATTTCTATATAAAACCAATTTAACATTAAACTGAAGGATTACTCAATACTGTTTGTAGAGTATATACAAATTTTACAAGAAAAAGGTGACCGAAACACAAGGGTATTGCTTGCTTGCCTTTATCATATTGTGCGTGTGTGCGTGTGTGTGTGTGTGTGTGTGCGCGCGTGTGGTGTGAGTGTGTGTGTGTGTGTGTGTGATGTGTATGTATGTTTATGCGTATATGTGTGTGTACAAATATATAGATATGCACAACACACTCACACACACACCACGCACGCACACACACACACACGCACGCACACCACACACACACGCACGCACACACACACACACCACACACACGCACGCACACACACACACCGCACGCACACCCCACACACACACACACACACACACACACACACATATATATATATATATATTAACACATACATGTGCGTACACATGTATATAACATCTTTGTATGTATGTATGTATGTCATATCTGTCAGGCATGTGGAAGAGAGTGTAATTCGGCAGGAGGACTTAAACGGCATGCAAAGGTACAGGTAGCCCAGTTACAACTACAGCCAGCAATTGCCGGTAAAGGTTTAAGCTGCCAATTCTGTACAAGACATTGTAGATCATTAGCTGGGCTAAAAAGTCACATTCGATCACAGCACCAATAACAGTTAAGCTTCTAGCAATGGCCATACTCGATTGCGAGGGGGCAGCCATCATGTATGTATATATGCATGTATATATGTATGCATGTATGTATGTGTGAGTGTTTAATGTAAATGCCTATCTTATATACGTTTGTGTCAATATGTGGGCATGGCTTTCTTTAT
Organism: Octopus sinensis; assembly: GCF_006345805.1. Lineage (NCBI taxonomy): Eukaryota > Metazoa > Mollusca > Cephalopoda > Octopoda > Octopodidae > Octopus > Octopus sinensis. Next base: position 25,573 of record NW_021835187.1, on the reverse strand, counting down.
ATGTACGTATGTACGCATGAACGTGCGCATGCAAGTTTGTATGTATATATATATATATATATGTATGTTTGTAAATATTTACGTCTGCAAATCTGCATTATAATGCGTGTCACACTTGACTGTGAGTTTGTCTATTTTGCGGTTGAAGAATGGACACGCATATGCATGTATGTATGTGTATGGACATCTGTATGTATTTGTGTATGCGATTGTGTGTCTTGGTGTACGTGTGTGTGTGTGTTGTGTGAGCGTGCGTGATTGTGCCTGTGTGTGAGCGTATATTTATGCGTGTTTGTGTAGCGAAGCGTATCACAGTATACGTCCGTTGAGGTGTTTGCGTGGGTGTTTTATTACGAGTGTCAATATATATGTATGATTGTATGTTATGAGGAAACGGAAAGAAAAACAAAGTGTGGGCGTTTAGGGGTTGTATGGAGAAGGCTGGAAGTACTTGAACGGTAATGAATGGAAGATGGTGATGGTCGTTTGAGGAAGCAGAGGGAAACCAAGGGCCGACACCAACCGTGTGCGGTCATCCGTATTCAAGCTATGGCGAGTTTATCGGTCCCATTTGGTTTACAATTTGATGTCATGAATAAGAAAAAGAAACACATAAATAGCTCAGCAAACATAAAATACAAGAATAATATTAACCACAAAACACGGTTTCCCTTCGCCCTTCGCACGCACACATGATATATACGTATATATATATATATATATATATATATTAAGGTATGTAGAAAAATACAACATGGACAAGAACGTATAACTCTTAGAAGACGATACAATAAACATGGACAGGACATTCGAACCCCTCAGTCTTCAGTCAAGAACCGGATCATCGTAGTAATCGGCTGATAATCTTGAGATTACTAGATCACGGCCAGCCCTCCAAGAAAAACTAAGCAACGAGCATAGAAAAACTAAGCTGGAAGCGTAATATATATATATATATATATATATATATATATATATATATGTATATATATATATATGTAGATTGAATTTATATATATATATATATATATATATATGTATATATATGTGAATTTATATATATATATATATATATATATATATGAATATGAATTTATATGCTAGAATGTTTGGAGATGAATTTATAACTGAATTTGTATGTATGTATATGTATATATATATATGTATACATATATAGACATATATATGTGTGTGTGAGTGTATGTGTGTGTGTGTTTATATGTATGTATGTATAGGTGTATATATGTGGATATATATACACATATACATACAAGGTGCAATGAGTAAATTGTTGCTATTATATATTGTTTATTTCGTGCATGAAAATTGTCTTTTTTATTTTTATTTTATCGACTTCACAGTATTGTAGGGTCAGTTGGGCACCGTTTGAAAGGAAAACAGCACCATGACGCAATTCACTCAGCTAGAAATTTGGAAACAACATGCTGCACTGCTTGGCATTCGCACCGGAAGATCCAGTGCGAACATTTCAGAGTGTTTGAGTGTCAATCTTAGGACAGTGCAATCTGAAGACATGTACTGAGTGTGTTAAAAATCAAGCATCCAGTCAACATCACTAGTGATGGCGACGTTATGTCTTCATTCATCTTCGCAAACGGCCTCAGACTCAACACGTAGGACTACATCAAGTGCCCGTAGGAGGTGGTGCTGCCCTGCGTGGCTGCTGGAAACATATATCCAAACAAGAAAACACAGAAAAAAAGAGAAAAAAACACAAGTATTATTGACGCTCAGGAAAGAAGGGAAGGAGGGTTTAACGTTTCGAGCGGAGCTCTTCGTCGGAAACAAGGAGAAGGAAAGATCCCAAGAAGAGAAGACAGAGGAAAATATATTTTTGCTGGTGGTGCTCAAGAGATCACATGTTGAAAGAACAGAAGTTGAGAGGTAGTCGAATCATGGTTTTTAAAAGCAGTATGTATGTATGTATGTATGTATGTATGTATGTATGTATGTATGTATGTATGTATGTATGTATGTATGTATGTACATATGTCTATATATATATTGGAAGGTTTGGAGATGATGTACAGGTATTTCAGATTAGATGAAATGAGGTACTCAGAAATTTGGATGGTTTTATATTTACAGATATTTATTTGTATATTACATGTTTTTATACATCATATAACTTAGATCATATATGAGCGCCACATTTTTGCACTATACATGTGAGGTAGGGGAAGACACAGATAGTGTTTTTTTTTTCACTCACGAGGCACCGGTAGATCGTCCAGAACCTTCTGTTTTGCAAATTAAAATTTTACTAACTAAGTGTGATATGTGGGGAGAAAAAATTATAAAATATAGGAAACAATGTTCTAGTGTACCATAATCATATTACCTAAGTGATCAGTGTGTCAGCCCAAAAGGTTCACAGAAAAAAAATAACAAAACGTAGCAAAATTTTCATAGCTCATGTGAGATCCAACAGGTTATTAAAAAAATGTATATATATATTAATATATTATATATATATATATATATATATATATATATATATATAGAGACAGACAGACAGATAGATAGATAGATAGATAGATAGATAGATAGATAGATAGATAGATAGATAGATAGATAGATAGATAGATAGATAGATAGATAGATAGATAGACACATAAGCATATATACATGTAGTTGGTTTCGTAATAATAATGGTCGTGGTTATTATGCTAGCAGAGATTGCTGTGGTCTTGGTAGTATTGCTGGGGATATTGGTTGGCCTCGATACTAATTCTTGATGTAGTGAATACTGCGGATGCGTCAAAAGGTGAGGTTGTAATTTTGCTCGTAATTATCAATAATCTATCAGTATCATTTTGATGGCCATAGATGTTGTAGCAATAATAACGTTGATAATCGCAGCATTAGTGCTGCTGCTGCTGCTATTGCAGCTTGTGTTGCTGTGGCTGCTGGTGCTGTTAATTAGGATGCTGGTACTTATTACCGTAATCAATGATCTTAGTGGATGTATGGGCATTAGCGATGGTGGTGCTGAATCTATTAAATTATAATAACGTTATCAGTTGCAGTTATGTTACTGGCGCTGCTGCTGCGGTCATTATCGTTATTAGTGTGGCTGTTTAATCTCACTTCAGTCTTGATTAGGCATGAGCAGTGCGCAAGATGTTCCAATCAAGAATATCTCGTACTTTTCACTGCGTATTGATACACAGGCGCAGCAGGCGTGATTGTGCCAACCAGAGCCTTGTAAGTGGATTTGGGAGATGGAATCTGAAAGAAGCATGTGGTATTTTCTTTTTTTTTGTGTGTATGTGTGTGTGTGTGTGGATTTGTGTATGAGTTTTTCCACAGGCACCATTTGACAAACGGTGTTGTTGTTGTGTTTACGTCCCCGTAACACAGTGGTGGACAAAAGATACCGATAGAATAAGTACCAGGTTTTACAAAATAAATCAGTGACGAGGTTGACTTCTACTGAAGCTTTTAAAGGCCGTGTCCCAGCATGAATGCAATCTCTGATCACTCAAACGAGCAAAAGATAATACACACACACACACACACACACACACACACACACACATACACACGCACACACACACACACACACACACACACACACACACACACACACACACACACACACGTGTATGTTGCATATATTTATGCAGTTTTACGAGGAGAAATTTGGAGACCTCGAAGTTTCGACTTAGCCGTCATCATTCAGTCTCCCGAAACTGAAAATTTGAAGTCACAGTGAAGATTTTTGTAATCAATTATGAGTGTATGTGTGTGTGTGTGTGTGTGTGTGTGTGTGTGTGTGCGTCTCTGTGTCTGTGTGTCTGTTTGTTTGTTTGCATGACTATATGTATAAACTTACGAATGTATTTTGTTTGTGCTTTCCCCATTCATTGGTTTGAGTCACTAAATTATAGCCTTGCTGGGTCACCAGCTTTGGAATTATACTCTTACTCTTTTACTCTTTTACTTGTTTCAGTCATTTGATTGGGCCATGCTGGAGCACCACGTTTAGTCGAGCAAATCGACACCGGGACTTATTCTTTGTAAGCCCAGTACTTATTCTATCGGTCTCTTTTGCCGAACCGCTAAGTTACGGGGACGTAAACACACCAGCATCGGTTGTCAAGCAATGCTAGGGAGACAAACACAAACACACACATACATACATATATGTATATATATATTGTTACGGAATCACCCGTCGTCGCCCGTCCCGAACGGCTCACACATGTTCCGCCACGGAACCCAAAGAGGCGGAGAGAGGAGATACAGATAGATACTGCAACAACCACAACCTCAGCAGCACAGAGATACAGAGGCACAACCCGAGATTCAACCCAAAGAGAGGCAAGGCAACAGAGACACTGGCTTATATTCAAACAACAGTTTATACGACAATTACAATTGCTACACATCAAATACATTTAAGGCAGACATTTAAAGGAAGACATGCACGTGACTACTCAATACATCATACAACAGATCAAAGCATAATACAACAGCATGTAACAATATAACAGTCCGGAGACACAACAAGTCATATACAGTATTTCAAAGGTACAAGTCCGAAGACACAGTTCTTTTCCCAAATCACATCAACAGATAACGTTCACAGTTCTTTATAATCTTTTTCTACACATATCAACACAATTCTGAATATAAATACCACAATCGACATATCGACAAGTCCTTGACTGTTCTTTTCACTGTTCATTTCTTTTCACTGTCTCTTTACATCGTGACACGCATCAATACACAATCACATACCTTAATTCCCAACTGAATCGCCAGTGTCCCATTCTGCACCTCATCTCTCCGTACCGCCAATTCCCCTGTACATATTCCCTTCTGTGCCGCCAAGTTCTCTCGCATCCCAACTTGCTCCTAAGATTCCAACGCTCGCTCCCTAAATCCAAGGTCCGTCTGTCTTCTTCGAGGACCGGCCAGCGACTCCAAGATCCGTCTGTGTTCTTCGACGACCGCTCAACGACTGCCCAGACCTCACTTCGTCTCTGTGCTTCTTCCACTCCCTCATCTCCCTCTGTACCGCTCATACCCTCTCTAACTGCCCTGGTCCTTATACTCTATCTATATCCTCAATCTGTCCCTTACTGCTTATCCTTTCTATTTGCCCTCTGCTCTTACTCTATCGCTATCGTCTGCCAGACTCTTCCTCTCTATCTGTCCCTTTTCTCTTACACTCTATCTCTATTTGCTCTCAGCCCTTAATCTGTCTTCCTCTCTCACATTCTCCTGACCCTCTTCTCAGCCGCACGAGGTCACAGGTCATTCCAAAACCCATTAGTCCTCCATTAGACAAAAGACTGTCACATTTTCACCAGACATGATGGTGCCATTATTCCTATGTGGGTCAGAAACACTGCACTAGTTAAACCCGTAACAATATATATATATATATATATATATATATATATATATATATATATATATATATATATATACATATATACGACAGGCTTCTTTCAGTTTCCGCCTACCAAATCCACTCACAAGGCATTGGTCGGCCCGGTGCTATAGCAGAAGACTCTTGCCCAAGATGCCACGCAGTGGGACTGAACACAGAACCATGTGGTTGGTTAGCAAGCTACTTACCACACAGCCACTCCTGCGCCTATAGTTTATAATAAAAAGTAAGCTTCGGCAGAATCTAGGCCACGAACTTAGAGTAGAGACCGCAATCTTCCACAATTTTTCTGACATACTACCAATTATGCTAAGTATCATCCATGTAACATTTTTCCTTTTAATTCAATTTTCTCGTTTTTAAGGAACGCACGAAAATCCTCAGCAGTGAATGAACTGATATGCTAGAGAAATCTCCTTGTGTCTAATCTGGAAAGAATTTCTAATTAATATCAAAATCAAATAATCTTCAATTCTCTTTTCAAACCCTCTTCTACCTCCATCATCGACCACGTTCTATCACAGCCAGCTTCTTTTGTTTAAAATATGAAAACCTTTGAAGTAATTCTAACTGAAAATCTTTTCCGCAGAATTCAGTAGAATCACCGGCCTGAACCTGTTTTTAATAAATCACGGAGCAGCTGTGTTAATTGAACTGTTCTTCTACAAACAAAAAGCGATGAAAGTAATTCTGGTAAATAAGAACCAAATTAGACACTACGGCTCAAAAACAGGAAAATGACATTAGGAAAAGAAATTATACATATGCTTAAAAAGATTAGATGGTCACGGCCGGAATGCTTTTGATAATACATCTGCTCAATCAAGGATGACTTGGGAATAGACAGTGGCAACTTTCTAGAATCATTTTACTTTAGTTAATATGAATACTATGGAGGCGCAATGTCCCAGTGGTTAGGAGAGCGGACTCGCGGTCGGAGGATCGCGGTTTCGATTCCGAGACCGGGTGTTGTGTGTGTTTATTGAGCGAAAACACCTAGAACTCCACGAGGCTCCGGCAGGGAGTGGTAGCGACCCCTGTGGTATTCTTTCGCCCCAACTTTCTCGCACTCTTTCTTCCAGTTTCTTGAGTAACGCTACGATGGACTGGCGTCCCGTCCAGCTGTGGGGGGGGGAGCACATACGTCACAGAAACCGGGAAACCGGACCCATGAGCCTGGCTAGGCTTGAAAAGGGCGTAAAAAAATGAATGCTATCAACTATAATAGAACAACAGTGATTCATAAGTCAATTTACTGTGAAGCCAATGTGGCAAAGTCAACTTCGGCATTGCTTTTTTTCTTTCGGGGTCGATAAAATAAGTACCAGTTAAACACTGTTGTCGACATAATTGAATTTATTTCCTTACCCCAAACTTGATTGGCCAAAATTAGAAATATGAAATATTGCACCTTTGTTTTTTTTTTGTGGGGGGGGGGGCTCGTTCTTTTAGGATTTTAAAAAAAATGTTGCCTGACACACCCTACACTTCAAAAGGCCATATCTATCTCGAACTCCAAATCATGTACGGGACTACGCAGTGAAAATTTTAAATTTGCTCTCTCCCAAGTGTATTTTTCCTAATATAGTTTCTAACCGATTCGTTATAAGACTCTCAAATCCAACTCTAAAACTGCAAATTAAACTATGCAAACAGTGTTCTTTCAATAGAATTCAGAGAGAAAAGCCAGGGACTCGACCTCTGTCATTCAAACAGTTAAGATCACCAGCCATGTCACGTTCGGATTTACAATGAAAAGATTTCTTAATATATAAACATATCTCACTCTTCGTCCGTGTCTTTGTATATACTTTTATATATCATACATACACATATTATATATATTGGTGTATATAACACGTGTATATATATATATATATATATATATATATGCATGTGTTTTTATAAATATGCATAAATATAGATGAACATGAAGATTAATAATACCTAATTTACAAATCCACTCAACCGTAAATTATTGATGTACTATATAAGCCTATACATATTTCTAAAGGTGAGAACTTGTGATTCAAACTACATCAGTAAATTCATTTCATCGGCTTAATACTCAACCTTACATGAATCTTTCATGGTTGTTACTTGATTACAGTTTCTACAATGCAAGACAAATCGTATAGAATTTCTTTCGATACGTTTAAAGCATATTCTGCTCCACTAGTCCTCTTATGCTACCTGTACAAACCTTTAATCGGAATTGTCCCGATAAAAGCGATAACTATGTTTAGTTAAGAGTTTCAGACAAAACAAATCTACTTCATCGCTTGGTAATATTATCTGATTCACGAGAAATACCAGTTAATATTCCCCGGATCTAGAAATTATGTTTTCTCCATCTTTTTGTTATTTTATAAATAACATAGGAATGGCTGTGTGGTAAGTAGCTTGCTTACGAATCACAGGGTTCCGGGTTCAGTCCCACTGCGTGGCACCTTGGGCAAGTGTCTTCTACTATAGCCTCGGGCCGACCAAAGCCTTGTGAGTGGATTTGGTAGACGGAAACCATATATATATATATGTGTGTGTGTGTGTGTGTGTTGTGTGTGTGTTTATTGAGCGAAAACACCTAGAACTCCACGAGGCTCCGGCAGGGAGTGGTAGCGACCCCTGTGGTATTCTTCGCCCCAACTTTCTCGCACTCTTTCTTCCAGTTTCTTGAGTAACGCTACGATGGACTGGCGTCCCGTCCAGCTGTGGGGGGGGGAGCACATACGTCACAGAAACCGGGAAACCGGACCCATGAGCCTGGCTAGGCTTGAAAAGGGCGTAAAAAAATGAATGCTATCAACTATAATAGAACAACAGTGATTCATAAGTCAATTTACTGTGAAGCCAATGTGGCAAAGTCAACTTCGGCATTGCTTTTTTTCTTTCGGGGTCGATAAAATAAGTACCAGTTAAACACTGTTGTCGACATAATTGAATTTATTTCCTTACCCCAAACTTGATTGGCCAAAATAGAAATATGAAATATTGCACCTTTGTTTTTTTTTTGTGGGGGGGGGGGCTCGTTCTTTTAGGATTTTAAAAAAAATGTTGCCTGACACACCCTACACTTCAAAAGGCCATATCTATCTCGAACTCCAAATCATGTACGGGACTACGCAGTGAAAATTTTAAATTTGCTCTCTCCCAAGTGTATTTTTCCTAATATAGTTTCTAACCGATTCGTTATAAGAACTCTCAAATCCAACTCTAAAACTGCAAATTAAACTATGCAAACAGTGTTCTTTCAATAGAATTCAGAGAGAAAAGCCAGGGACTCGACCTCTGTCATTCAAACAGTTAAGATCACCAGCCATGTCACGTTCGGATTTACAATGAAAAGATTTCTTAATATATAAACATATCTCACTCTTCGTCCGTGTCTTTGTATATACTTTTATATATCATACATACACATATTATATATATTGGTGTATATAACACGTGTATATATATATATATATATATATATATATGCATGTGTTTATATAAATATGCATAAATATAGATGAACATGAAGATTAATAATACCTAATTTACAAATCCACTCAACCGTAAATTATTGATGTACTATATAAGCCTATACATATTTCTAAAGGTGAGAACTTGTGATTCAAACTACATCAGTAAATTCATTTCATCGGCTTAATACTCAACCTTACATGAATCTTTCATGGTTGTTACTTGATTACAGTTTCTACATGCAAGACAAATCGTATAGAATTTCTTTCGATACGTTTAAAGCATATTCTGCTCCACTAGTCCTCTTATGCTACCTGTACAAACCTTTAATCGGAATTGTCCCGATAAAAGCGATAACTATGTTTAGTTAAGAGTTTCAGACAAAACAAATCTACTTCATCGCTTGGTAATATTATCTGATTCACGAGAAATACCAGTTAATATTCCCCGGATCTAGAAATTATGTTTTCTCCATCTTTTTGTTATTTTATAAATAACATAGGAATGGCTGTGTGGTAAGTAGCTTGCTTACGAATCACAGGGTTCCGGGTTCAGTCCCACTGCGTGGCACCTTGGGCAAGTGTCTTCTACTATAGCCTCGGGCCGACCAAAGCCTTGTGAGTGGATTTGGTAGACGGAAACCATATATATATATATGTGTGTGTGTGTGTGTGTGTGTGTGTGTGTGTGCATATGTTTGTCTGCCTGTGTTTGACCGCCCAGCATCGCTTGACAACCGATGCTGGTGTGTTTACGTCCCCGTAACTTAGCGGTTCGGCAAAAGACACCAATAGAATAAGTACTAGGCTTACAAAGAATAAGTCCTGGAGTCGATTTGCTCGACTAAAGGTGGTGCTTCAACATGGCCACAGTCAAATGACTGAAACAAGTTAAAAGAGTAAAGAGTAAAAGAGAGTGTTCGTTATTTTGTCCTACACAAACACTCACACATATGCACGCTCATTTATAGACAGTTATGCACATACACGCACTTATATTCGTACACACACATATACATTCAACATACACACATGGTAATAGGAACAGGGACACGCATAAGCTGCTTTTAAACAGGCACAAGAACGCACGCATGTTTGTGTGTGAATCTGTATACCGTAAATTCTCGAGTATAGTCCGCCCTTGAGTATAATACGCAGGGGATTTGGAGTGGAGGGGGCTGTACCTCTGAAAAACCTAAACCTTGTGTATATTACGCACCCCTTCTCTAGCTTGAATCGCGCGTAATTAAGCCAACAGCACCTAGTCGAACAAACACTTCAGTGCATGCGTGATACGATAATGATGATGTTCTTAACTGTTATATGGGAATGTAAATATGTTTGCAAATTGTTTTTGTTACATGTTATTCTGTGTTCTGAATACTTTTATTTTAATAAATGTTGCTTACTGCAAGTTATGGATGATTCTTTTATGACTTCATTGCTTTCAGGTTTAGCTTAAGGTATTTTCGCACCCGACACCATAAAATGTGTCTGAATAAACATTGCCGAACAGCAAATGGAGACTCGGACATTGCTTAGAAAATATTTTTTTCAATTTTTCCCTTGTATATTGTACCTACTAGGGATTTTTACCTTTAAATTTTGGGGGAAAAATGCGGATTATACTCGAGGATTTACGGTACATACACACAAGATAGACAAGAAAAGGTAAGCGTCGCTGCTATTGTGAATATCTCTTCAAAAATAAGAGAGACGATAACGATTAACTGCTATTTAGGATCCTTCAGGTTATATACCCAGATAATAAATTCACATTTGCATAAATGATAATTTGCGCACTTGGTTTTGTAAGTGACAATCTAGAATAGCTTGGGTTTTCAGAAAAAGAAACCAACAAGCTAACACGCACAAACTGTCAGCGGAACAGTAAAAATATGTAAGACCTTTCTCCTGTTCAAAATGTGACATTGTTCTGCTTATAAACATGGAACTTTGTATCATTGTTGGAAACCAGCACCTTCATTATAGGATGATTTCAAATAATTAAAACACACGTACACACATAAACATATACGCACACACACACATACACAAACATAAACACGCACACATACAACCATGCTTGACCCAAGATATTCGTTGCATATAATGATGAGTTAATCTCATCATTGAAAAATGTTGGAAGAGTTTGAATAACATCATGATAAGACTTCATAGTTGTTACTATTATGAAGCGCCACAGCGACCAAGGTCTGTGTCTTGACAGTCTTCAACGTATGGTATATCATGAGAGGTATACAATGTATGGTACTTCATGAGAGGTCTCTAATTTGTAGTGAATTTGAGGGAAATAGGTTGATAGACAGAGAGACAGAGTGCATGTGAGAGAGAGGCAGATAGACACACATACAGATAGATGGATAGATAGATAGTTAGACAGACAGACATACATACAGAAAGACTGATAGTCAAACAGTCAGACAGACAGACAGACACACACACACACACACACCACACACACTGGCAGACAGACAGATAGATACATACATCTAGACAAACAGGCTGATAAATAGATAGATAGATAGATAGATAGATAGACAGACGGACAGACAGACAGACAGATATAATATATATATATATATATATATATATATATATATATATATATATATATATATATACATATAATTATATAGATAGATAGATAGATAGATAGATAGATAGATAGATAGATAGATAGATAGATAGATAGATAGATAGATAGATAGATAGATAGATAGATAGATGTAATATTGTGTTAATAAACCGAATTATTCTCAATGGGAGTAAAAGCACAAGAAATATTTTATGACTGTGTGTGGATGTGTGTATTTATGTCAATGTGTTTGTGTTTCTTACACACACACAAACACACACATTGATATGAATATGTATGTAAATATACACATCATTGTATATATGTGCATACGTATAGGTATATATGTATATATGCATATATAAGTATATATGTATATATGCATACATTCCACATATTAGTTATTTTTCACATTCTCACGTCACCCTCTTTAATAATATTTTACGCATCTGTACAAGTTTTATGAACATAGTTATAATATCAACGTAGTTTATGCTAAAGATCAGAACATTTTTTTTCCCCAACGTTCTCTATAAATTCACTTGGATGAATACGAAGATTAAAACGAAATGCTGCTATGTGGTCGCACGTGCCATGCTCCTGCGGTATCCATGAGGCAGGAAATGGTAACTAACGTAACATTACATATATGCCTACTAATGATAGCCTATAGAGATGTATGCGTGGACACCTTCGTCGGAGTTGTAACGATGCGAAACCGGAAATACTTGATCATGCACCACTCTGGCGGATAAGCCGCCATGACATGGCACTAAGGACAACGGTGTAGATGGCGGATGTAAGACCTCGCCATTTCTATTTGATCGTGTCACAGCAAGCACACACATATATGAATATGCTTCCATATACGCATACATCCTTGCTTATATATATATATATTATATATATATATATATATATATATATATATATATATATATATATTATATATATATATATATACATATATACATATATACATATATTATAATATATATATATATATAATATATATATATATCTACATACATATATATAATATATATATATATATATATATATATTATATATATATAATATATTACATAATATATATATATATATATATTATACATATATATATATATGTATATGTATATCTATCTATATGCATCTATCTATTATTATATGTATATAATAGATATACATATGTACACATACATACTCGCACGCATACACAAACACACGCATACGCACACGCACGCACACACACACACACACATATATATTTCTATGGCGCTCGGTTCCCAAACCACACATATATTAACATCACATGATGTGAAATATACTCGCAGTTTTGACGTCATCATAAATGTTAGGGATCAGTTAACAGGATTATATTAATTTTCCTCACACTTACACCTACCCGCATCTACGTTGAAGTCAGTTACGTCAGTGAGGACATCGAAAGAGCTCGGAAATTAAAACATTTGTATACACAGCAATCACGTACACGCACATTCATACACTCACTTACAAGCATATACGTGCTCTCTCTCTCTCTTTCTCTCTCTCTTTCTCTCTCGCTCCCTTTCGCTTTCTCTCTCACTTTCTGTCCCCCTTACACACACACACATATACTGTTTTACTCTTTTACTCTTTTACTTGTTTCAGTCATTTGACTGCGGCCATGCTGGAGCACCGCCTTTAATCGAGCAACTCGACCCCGGGACTTATTCTTTTGTAAGCCCAGTACTTATGCTATCGGTCTCTTTTGCCGAACCGCTAAGTAACGGGGACATAAACACACCAGCATCGGTTGTCAAGCAATGCTAGGAGGACAAACACAGTCACACAAACACACACACGCATATATATATATATACATATATACGACAGGCTTCTTTTCAGTTTCCGTCTACCAAATCCACTCACAAGGCTTTGGTCGGCCCGAGGCCATAGTAGAAGACACTTGCCCAAGGTGCCACGCAGTGGGACTGAACCCGGAACCATGTGATTGGTAAACAAGCTACTTACCACACAGCCACTCCTGCGACTCATACTTTGAGGTACAGAAAAACTGTGTTTACAGTAACAGAAACAAAGATGTCATAAACACACACGCTAAATAAGCGAAGCCGCCCAGAAACAGACCAATATAATTTCTCAGTGTAACTTAAGCGAAGATACCTTTCAGGTATTCGAATTCGAATCCTACCAGAGGAACATAATCTGAGGCTGTTCATAAAATATCGTATCAGATTTATTTCCTCCTCCTTAACGAAAGCGGAGTTATTGTTTTCAGTCGTCCTTGTTTGTTTGTTTTGTCCGTGGATAGGAAGGATATCTCAAGAACCGCTGAATGAATTCGGAGGAAACCTCCAGGGATGTTTGGCCTCATGACTGGCAAGAACTGATTACATTTTGGGATCGATCCGGTATCGGAGAAGGATTCTGAATAAATTTTGATTCCCAGATGAACCTAATGATATTTACTATTCTTTTTCACACGTTGTCATAGGAGGAATGATTAGGAAATCTATTGATCACAGGTTAAATTCGAACGAGTTTCAGTCCTCATAGTTTATATCTTTCACTTCAGTGACTTAAATTATAATATTTTTTAATAAAAGGTGCTTGGCCTAGAGGTTAGTGTGCCGACTCATGATCGTGGTTTCAATCTCCGGACTGGGCGATGCATTGTGTTCTTGAGCTAAACACTTAATTTCACTGTCCACTCGACTGTAAATGAGTTCAAACATTTGCTGGGAAATTATTCCGGCGACAGACGGCGTCCTGTCGACAGGCAGGAGAATGTTATAATCTGAGTAACTCATACGTCATGGAAAACATGAGTTTTAAGGCTCATGACTGATCTATGTCTAAATTACGGCTCACTTACCTTTTGAGGTGGAACATTTGAAAACCGGTACATTAAATATTAAAAATAATATTAACATACTAACGTAGCAGTGGGTGTGTGGTAAGTAGCCTGCTTACGAACTACATGGTTCCGGGTACAGTCCTATTGCGTGGCACCTTGGGCAAGTGTCTTCTACTATAGCCTCGGGCTGACCAAATGGATTCAGTAGACGGAAACTGAAAGAAGCCCGTCGTATATATATATATATATATATATATGTATGTATGTGTTTGTGCCCCCCCCTCAACATCGCTTGACAACCGATGCTGGTGTGTTTACGTCCCCGTAACTTAGCGGTTCGGCAAAAGAGACCGATAGAATAAGTACTAGGCATACAAAGAATAAGTCTTGGGATCGATTTGCTCGACTAAAGGCGGTGCTCCAGCATGGCCACAGTCACATGACTGAAACAAGTAAAAGAGAGTAAAAGACAATATTTAATCCATACAGTATAAGCAGCTAAGTAGAAGTGAATATGTTAATGTTACATACATTGGATACATTAATAACTTGTAGGAACGCGGTATTTCATTATGTAACTATAATTTATATATATAAGGCTGAAGTTGTCTGTGTGTGGCAGGTTTGTAAGCGCAAGTTGACCAAAATGGACAGTATGATAGAAGAAGACTTGCTCTTCATTCTGTAGAAGATAAAATTCAAATCGGACCATGTTAACACCAAAAATCATTTACATAAAAAATGGTGCTCTTTTTCTATGAAAATCCTTATGTTTTACGATTTTTTGACTGGTGTATCACTATTTTTTGGTGTATTTCAACCAGAAAAATGTTTACTTAAAGAGAATAACAAGCTACATAATGCAAAATTTTTACTTTTCCAAAATTCCAATTCTAAAGGATCGAAACAAACCCGAGCATCACCGGGCGATACTGCTAGTATCCTATAAAGTATATTACACGATTGTATATGTCAATACCGTATCCCGCTGAGTTAGCACAGATTTTGGATACAAAACTCAGTGTTGGCTATAATTTCTAAAAAATATCTGTTGAGATAACCTTAACAAGTGATGAATATATTACGACTAAGCTAAATTAAGTAAATTAAGTAAACGTCTTAATGTATTTGCGAAAAGATATAAACGTGTCCCTTCCTACATATTTTTAAATCTTATGTTCAGGACAGATAGTGTGAATGCTTCTTCACAGAGCCTCGGAGAATTGCATGAAGGGGGATATTCTCAAGCCGTAGGCTTGCCCAAAATGATAGCTACAGAGTAAGACCCACCAAAAGAACCGAATATGTCCGGTAGGGAGACAGAGTAAGTCTGTCACCAAAGTAAACTATGTGGATATTGGAACTCAGAATGCAAAGAGTCGGAACGAATACAGCAAAGCATCTCGTTCTAGCAATACCATGAATCCACTAGTCTGGATTGACATCTTTTTTATCGACCACATAAAAGATGAATAGCCAGGTTGATTTCTTTGTTTCTTTTTAAACCAAGAGCGTAGTGTATCAGAACAAATAGTTTTATTCATTCCATCTGATGCTCTCGCGATTCTGCCGATTCGCATCGTATATATAGCTTTGTAAATTTGACTCAAGAACAGCACCTTTGAGAAGAGAGATCAAGTCCAGTGCGGGGAGGCGAGAGCTAATCGATTTCGTCGACCCCAGTACTTGATTGGCACTTAATTTTATCGACCCTGAAATGATGAAAGGCAAAGGCAAAAATCCACCACGGCAGGTTTTTTTGAACTCAGAACGTAAAGATCCTGAAGAAATACCTATAAGTATTTTGTTCGACGCGCAGATGATTCCGCCACCTCACCCAGCCACTGTTTTTTGTGAAGAAAAATCAATAGATTTTAAAAGACGATTTGGAATTTCTTGACTAGTTTATTATCGTGTAAGTCCAGGTTTCTCCGATTGTTTTGTAGTCAAGCAAGAACTAAAAACTGAGAAAAACAAAATTAACATTAGACTACAATGTTGCCAGAGAAGAGTTTCCTTGAAAGCCCAAATGCATTTCAGCTAGTTTGATAGTTCTGTCATTATTAATCAGTTTGATAGAATAGTTGGATGAGAGCCAATAGAAATTGCTGAGCATAAGACACTCTGTTGGAAACGATAAACCCCTGGGTGGGACTTATAGCAAAATGTTTGGCAATGCATTCCGTTCATATGTAAGGGTCATCAGACATCTGAGGCTATTTTGGCTGAACTGCTTAGTACGTGCGCTCGTTAATGAAAACGACCGCTATAAGCCGTGCTGTTATATGGACGCTGACCAATTCCAGTGACCAATAAGTGGTTAGTGAGAAGAACGTGACACATAAGCAAGACGTCATGGGAGCAATGAAAATCAAAAACAAATAAGAGAATAAACAGAAGAGAATAAACAATACAAAGGAACAAAAAGAACAAAAAAAAAAAAAAAAATCAGCTTCTTATTTACTTGCATCATGAGCAATGCTAACGGTGAGAATGTTGTTGTTTGTAGCAGTGGCAACAGAAGAGGTGGTGGTTGTTTTGGTGGTGGTGGTGGTGGGTGGTAATAGTGGTGTGGTAGTGGTGGGTAGTAGTGGTGGGGGTGGGGGTGGTTTGTTTGGTGGTGTGGTTGTGGTGGTGGTGGTGGTGGTGGTGGTGATGGTGGTTTTGGTGGTGGTTGGTGGTGGGTTGGTGGTGGTGGTGGTGGTTGTTTTGGTGGTTTGTGGTGGGAGTGGTGGTGGTGGTTAGGTGGGTGGTGGTGGTGGTGGTGGTTATGGTGGTGGTGGTTGCGGCGGCGGCGGTGGCGGCGGTGGTCGTCGTCGTGGTTTTGGTGGTCGTGGTAGGAGTACTGGTAGTAATACTGATGTGGTAGTGGTGGTGGAGCAGGTAATAGTGGTTGGGCACGGTGGGCTGTGTTGCTGCTGCTGCTGCTGATGCTGCCACTGGCAGTGGTTGCGGTGGTCGACGATAATAGTTATGGCGGTTGTGGGGGGGGGTCGTTTGTTCATGGTACTAAAAGTAATAGTTGTGGTGGCGATGAAGGTGGACGTTGTATATGTATACTTGATGATAGTAGTGGTGATGACGTCGTCGGTAACGACGGTAGCGAAAGTGAAAGTAAGTGGGGTGGGGCTGAAGTAATAATTGAATTTGTGTTGCTGATGGTGGCAGTGGTGATAATGACAGAGGTGATGTTGGCGATGGCGGTGAAGTTGTAGATGTTGATTGTGGTGGTGGTGGTGGTGGTGGTGGTGGTGATGGTGGTGGAGATGGCGGCAATAGTTATGGCAAAGGCGATAGGTGTGGTGATGATGATGATGGTGGTAATGATGGCGCTAATGGTGCTCGTATTGGAGGTGGCGGTTGAGATTCTGTGGCGCTGTTCATGTTTATGGACGAAATGATAAAAATAATACTCTTTTACTCTTTTACTCTTTTACTTGTTTCAGTCATTTGACTGCGGCCATGCTGGAACAACGCCTTTTTAGTCGAGCAAATCGACCCCGGGACTTATTCTTTGTAAGCCCATTACTTATTCTATCGGTCTCTTTTGCCGAACCGCTAAGTGTCGGGGACATAAACACACCAGCATCGGTGGTCAAGCAATGCTAGGGGGACAAACACAGACACACAAACACATACACATATATATATATCTATATATATACATATATACGACAGACTTCTTTCAGTTTCCGTCTACCAAATCCACTCACAAGGCATTGGTCGGCTCGGGGCTATAGCAGAAGACACTCGCCCAAGATGCCACGCAGTGGGACTGAACCCTGAACCATGTTGGTTAGCAAGCTACTTACTTGTTGTTGCTATTGTTGTTCTTGTTATTGCTGTTGTTGTTTTTATAATCCTTTACATCACGAGTTTTGTAGCAGTTCATTGGTTCAGTAAAACTAGGTTGATGTTAGCATGTGTAGTAGTTTCAATTCAGGTGTTGTATCATGATAGTGGTATCCGTTATTGACCTATTTGTTCCGGATGCCTGCAATCTAAGTTCAATCCCTGCCGAGTTTAACTTCGCATTTCATCTTCTCAGGTGCAATAAAGAAAGTACTAACCCAAGGAGAAAAATAGGTGCAACTATTTTTTACATTTTTATATTTTTAACAACGTGAAACTGGATTTCTCGTGGTAT
This sequence comes from Octopus sinensis, assembly GCF_006345805.1. Lineage (NCBI taxonomy): Eukaryota > Metazoa > Mollusca > Cephalopoda > Octopoda > Octopodidae > Octopus > Octopus sinensis. The sequence goes on along the minus strand of NW_021835187.1, from coordinate 7,075 downwards.
GATTTCCACCAAAGGCGGTGAGCTGGCAGAAACGTTAGGACGCCGGGCGAAATGCTTAGCGGTATTTCGTCTGCCGTTACGTTGTGAGTTCAAATTCCGCCGAGGTCAACTTTGCCTTTCATCCTTTCGGGGTCAATAAATTAATTACCAGTTGCCTACTGGAGCCGATCTAATCGATTGCCCCCTCCCCTAAAATTTCGGGCCTTGTGTCTAGAGTAGAAAAGGTATGATTTCCAACTAGCTTGGAAGCGCTATAAAGCATCATTGGTACTGTCTTTTCTCCTGACTAAAAGGTAAAATAGAAAAAAAGCGGATTTTGATGATAATGGAATATTTTGTGGTATTAGTTGTGGTTGAGGTGGTGAGGATAATGACACTGTTGTAGTATTGGTGACGGTTTTAGCATCTGCATTAGTAGTAATTCAATACAAATAGAAGTAGTAGTAGTAGTAGTAGTAGTAGTAGTAGTAGTAGTAGTAGTAGTAGTAGCAGCAGCAGCAGCAGTAGTAGTGGTAGTAGTAGTAGTAGTAGTAGTGTAGTAGTTAGTAGCAGCAGCAGCAGCAGCAGCAGCAGCAGTAGTAGTAGTAGTAGTAGTGGTAGTAGTAGTAGTAGTAGTAGTAGTAGTAGTAGTAGTAGTAGTAGTAGCAGCAGCAGCAGAAGCAGTAGTAGTAGTTATTTAACCACAAATCTTCCCTGATCAAGGAGATCGATGATCGACGGCATTTTCTAGACAAGCTTCCCGTCATACTTTTCTCATTTTATTTTTTCCGATATCGTCTAGCTGGAGCTATATTGCCCAATGCGTTCTCCATCTTTCAAGATTGCTTGTATGGTATGTGTGAGATATGATCTATATATGTCGCTTACAATGTCCGTGTGATATGCGCGATATATGTGTGATATATGTAATATATGATAAGTATGAGATATGCGCGTGATGCATGCATGATGTATGTGATATATAGTTTATATGTGTAACACGTACGCTATGCGTGATATGAAATGTGATAAAAAAGATATGTAACTAATATCGGGAACAACGAAGTTGATGATGCAGACGAGGTAAAAGTGGCTTTGAAGAACAGGATACAATATGGTATACCTAAATTGTTTCAAAGGAGATTCATGAATGGAATGCAACGTGGGTGCAAAAGAATTGCTTGTGATGGAGATGAGGTTGGGTTTAACCTTCATAAGCAAGAAGAGTTAATTTAAGAGCATGTCCATTGCGAAAGACAAATATCCCTTAATAAATACGTCATGCCTACTTTTGCATAATCTTTGGTAGAACCCTCGTGTGTGTATATATATATATATATATATATATATATATATATACATACAGACATAGAGAAAATGAGACACGCACACACTCATACAGATACCTACACCTCTTTTACTTGTTTCAGTCATTTGACTGAGGTCATGCTGGAGCACCGCCTTTAGTCGAGTAAATCGACCCCAGGACTTATTCTTTGGAAGCCTAGTACTTGTTCTATCGGTCTCTAAGTTACGGGGACGTAAACACACCAGCATCGGTTGTCAAGCGATGTTGGGGGACAAACACAGACACACAAACACACACACATATACATATATACGACGGGCTTCTTTCAGTTTCCGTCTACTAAATCCACTCACAAGGCTTTGGTCGGCCCGAGGCTATAGTAGAAGACACTTGCCCAAAGTGCCACGCAGTGGGACTGAACCCGGAACCATGTGGTTGGTAAGCAAGCTACTTACCATATAGCCACTCCTGCGCCTATTCATGAATACGAAATTTCTGAGGACTCCTTGATATGTGATTCAAGAATTTTAGTGTGTGTGTGTGAGTGTGTATTTGTCCGCTGCTGCATGTGTGCGCATAGGTTTCTGTCTTTTTGTACGTATGTAATGTATGGCAAGTTTCTCTTTTACTTTGGTGGTGATGAATAACTTCACGATTAAATTTAAGAATACAAATATAGAAACTTATATAGACATGAATGATGGCTAAATCGCTATCAAATCTGACAGACGTTGATAAGAAAACAGATATTTCAGATTTAATATATATATATATATATATATCACGT
>NW_021835186.1:37500-42961 GCF_006345805.1 Octopus sinensis | reverse complement strand
AAAATTAGACGCCGGCGAGCAATTAGAATCGGTTGGCACGTTGGGCAAAATGCTTAACAGTATTTCGTCTGCCGTTACGTTCTGAGTTCAAATTCCGCCGAGGTCGACTTTGTCTTTCATACTTTACGGGTCGATAAATTAAGTACTTAATCCGTTTGTCTGTCCTTAATCGACTTAATCCGTTTGTCTGTCCTTGTTTGTCCTCTCTGTGTTTAGCCCCCTGTGGGTAGTAAAGACATTGGTATTTCGTCTGCCGCTATGTTCTGAGTTCAAATTCCGCCGAGGTCGACTTTGCCTTTCATCCTTTCGGAGTCGATTAAATAAGTACCAGTTACTGGGGTCGATATAATCGACTTAATCCGTTTGTTTGTCCTCTCTGTGTTTAGCCTCTTGTGGGCAGTAAAGAAATAGCTATTTCGTCCGTCTTTTTTAGGTTCTGATTACAAATTCCGCCGGGATCGACTTTGCTTTTCATCCTTTTTGGGTCGATAAAATAAGTACCAGTTAGGCATTTGAGTCGGTGTAATCGACTAGCCCCCTTTCCCCCGAAATTGCGGGCCTTGTGCCAAAATTTTGAAATTTATAGACAGTGATATAAAAATTAAGTTTAGCTTCATTTCATTTCAATTAATGAAAAGCAATGTAAATACTAGTGGACAGAAAAAAATATGCTTTAGTTTTTGTAATAAGTTTTTTGCACAAATTTATTCCCCCCCCCCCCGCCCATGTTTTTAATGGCATATTTAAAATATATAAGTTATTTTAAGTTAATGTAGAGTTCTACTCTGTTAAAGTCTTGATGAATTTTAAACAGTTTACGAACTTAAGTAGTTTCAAATCTTATTATGCAATCTGGTTTTCAATAAATTTACTATCTTTTATTTTTTATTTCTTTCACTTACTGGACTTCGACCAAGCTTGGAGGGTTTTAGTCGAACAAATCGACCCCACCATTTAATTTTTAAAGAAAATGTTGCTACTTACTTTATCAGACATTTATGGTGAACTGTCAAGTTAGGGAATGTAAACAAATCAATATCGATTGTCAAGTGGTCGTGGGGGACGTTCACACACATTTAGTGGACAAAAATGTCCTCCAAATCCACACACTCATATGTTTGTATTTGTGTGTATACATACATACATATATGTGTGTGTATGTATACACACACATACAAACATATATGAGTGTATATATATATATATATATGTATAAAGCTTTGTGTGTGGATTTGGAGGACATTTCTGTCTACTAAATGCACACACAAGGCTTTGGGCTGCCTGGACTTATTGTACAAGACGCTTGTCTTAGGTCCCACTACGTGGGACTAAGTCCCAAACCATGTTCTTGGGAGGCAAAACACCGCCACAACTGCGCCTATATTTATATTTATCACTTTATTATATTATATTTATCTCTGTTTAAATTAGGTCTACTACACCTGCATTATTTTTGTTCTCTTTTTTTAAGGATGACTCGTAGTTAGCCTTGCATGTAAGTCTCGCCTCTTCACATCCACTTATATATATCTATCTATTCATTGTGAAAGGCTTACAGATTTGAGCGGGAACGGAATACCACAAGGCATGTTGTTGCCTGATCCTCACATACTTCTGCCAATCCTCCACCCTGGATTGGTTCTTTTCTATTCAATCCCCAAAAAGGCAAAGTTGACCTTCGCGGAATTTCAGCTTAGTCAGAACGAACACCATGAGGTATTTACGATTCCTTTCTTGCCTGAAGATCCTGTGCGAAACCCAGGGTAGCAAAAGACTGATTCGACTAAAATAAAATAAAAGATTGTGTGCGTGTGTAAAAGATAAGTGATTTTTAAGCAACTCTCATATTAAACCTCTGAAAAGCAGCTAGTGATGCATTCTTGCCTGGACTCAAGAATATCATACTTTGTAGCCAGTGTTTGCAGCAGGAATCCTTAAAGTGGGTGGTAGTAAAAATTGGTTCAACATTTTTGCTGGAAATATCATGGCTTCAATACTTTGACCCCTGCGCGCGCATGTTGATTCTGGCTGCTTGCTTATTTTAATACAAATAGGCTCAGCGAATGGTTTGTTATGGAGCTGGTATAATTATTTGCCCCCACTAATATATATATATATATGTATGTATGTATATATATATATATATATATATATATATGTATGTACACACACACATATAAGGGAAGGTGTACGTTACGCCGCAAAAATATGTATCTATCTATATATATATATATATATATATATATATATAATCACCATGAGTCATAGAATAATGTTTATATTAAGGATGGTATTTATTTTATCGGGCTGTCAGATAAATCCCTTCGTTTATTCCCCCTCCCTACCTAGCACTCTGTCTTCGTATGTCAGAAAAGTGGTAAAATTATTCTAATTCAAAAGCGATGAACAAAAGTTAGTTGAGGAAAGAAATAGAACTACAAAATGCCATAAAATACTACCGTAAAAATATTTTTCGTTTTAATTCAAATAACGTTAGAAGGATTAAGATAAAGAAGAAAGGGGGAACAAATGCTTTTATCTGACAATTCAGTATCATATATTAAAAAAATGTTGGACAAAATCAAGAATAGAAAGTTTATTGTATACGAAAGAGGAAATACTTTACGAACCAAAAACATAGTCTTTCACGTGTTTGTCGTAGCTTCAATTTATTTCTCCTGTGTTTAATTAATTTAGGACCGACATTAAGTACAGATGAAAGTGAAGCAAATATTTCAATGTAGAATGGCGGTGTGTGACACCCTGAATTTTAGAGTAACATACAGTGCTTTTGCATTGGAATACTCAATCCAAATCACACACAAAAAAAAGTAGTTGGGTGCTGTAGAATTTCGCGTGCAATGTTGGCTTTCTCATCTCCGAGTGTTGCTACATTTTTCTTTTTGTTTTCAATTACTCTGAAATTATAGCTTGTTTGTGTTTTGGTAATAAGATAGTATATAGTTTTTATGGAGTTTTTCAAACATTAAAATTTGCAGAACTAGCGAGCCACCTCCAAATAAATGTCTAATTAATATGTAACTCTATACTAATTTATACGTAAGACAACCGATGCTGGTGTGTTTACATCCCCGTAACTTAGCGGTTCGGCTAAAGGGACCGATAGAATAAGTAATAGGCTTACAAAGAATAAGTCCCGAGGTCGATTTGCTCGACTAAAGGCGGTGCTCCAGCATGGCCGCAGTCAAATGACTGAAACAAGTAAAAGAGTAGTCTCTCATAAACCCTTGGTTCTCATTCTTCTTAATTTTGTGGCACACTGGAAGTCAGTCCATCCGTCTGCCCTTCCATCCATCCATCTTCGCTGCCCATTATTCCTGGGAGGATAGTGGGAATGGAGTTCACAGATAACCCCTCCATAGGGTTCTATCGGAAGCAGCTTTCCAAATGAGACTATGGATGTTATCCAACCATCACATTTTTGGTCTACTCAATCTCATGCCGGTTAGCTTGGCTTGAAGACTCTGTTTCGCGATCCGTTTCTGTGTCACTCTAATTACATATTCATAGCACCAGAGCTGTGACCTCTCAGTGCGAAGAAGAAGCTGCTCGACCTGGAGAGTCTCCTTGATATATAAGTTATGCACTCTGTCGAGTAACGTTTCCCGAAAGATTTTTCGGTGGAATCGAACTTCGACTGCTTGTATTCGCGATCGTATTCTTTTACTCAAAACTCATGACCATCGGTTGAAATTAGGTTCAAAAACAGAATTGAAAATGAGCGAGTTTGGCCCTTTTTTTTTCTTTTCTTTTACTAGTCTCTAAGTAAACCTGCAGTTCATTCTTTTTTTTACCTCATTGCACACTAGCAATCAATTTTTTAAAAAATTGCTGTAATATTTCATATGAAAATTTGATGAAAAAGCAACCATAAATTATTTTTTAAGGTCAAGATTTTAGAAAAAATATAGCATACAATTGTTTGCTTGGTTTTTATTAATTTTACTTGTGTAGAATTAACTAAATCCTGAATAACACGTTTTTCAAGATGCTAGTTTTTCTAAAATTCCACTGCACAGATATTTCCTTGCAATGCACCATTCGTGAACCCAATGATCCAAACTAAGGACAGCCAAATTGTCGGATTAGATCAATGATTTTTTTTGGTATTTTCTGTGTTAAAGAGCTATCGCATATACTTTTATAATCATATTAATAAATTAACTCTCGTGAAGGTGTGTGGGCTAATTGTTAGGGTGTTGCTCGTAAGATCGTGGTTTCCATTCTGGCACCCGGCTTGTGTGGAGGCGCAATGGCCCAGTGATTAGGGCAGCGGACTCGCGGTCTTAGGATCGCGGTTTCGATTCCCAGACCGGGCGTTGTGAGTGTTTATTAAGCGAAAACACCTAAAGTTCCACGAGGCTCCGGCAGGGGGTGGTGGTGAACCCTGCTGTACTCTTTCACCACAACTTTCTCTTACTCTTTCTTTCTGTTTCTGTTGTACCTGTATTTCAACGGGCCAGCCTTGTCATAGTCTGTGTCACGCTGAATCTCCCCCGAGAACTACGTTAAGGGTACACGTGTCTGTGGAGCGCTCAGGCACTTGAACGTTAATTTCACGAGCAGGCTGTCCCGTTGATCGGATCAAGTGGAACCCTCGTCGTCGTAACCGACGGAGTGCCAAACAACCAACCACCCGGCTTGTGTTGTGTTCTTGAGCAAAACACTTCATCTCACTTTGCTCTGCGATCACTTTGACACCTGACGTGTGTGGTACAACGTGCACCTGATCAGGCATGTTGATTTTATGGAGCGCGTGAGCTAACTTGTAGCTGTAAGCACATACATTCAATCACTATAAAACAAATTATCTCTGCAGGGTATTCAACAAAAAATTGTGGGATCCTCGTCTTCGTTTATCCACCAATAAAATATACCGAGGCGTTAAAATAGATTAATTTCTGTTTGTTGAAGCTTTTTCTTTTATTGCAGTTAATACTTTAAAATTCAAATGGTAGGTTATATGTTTAAAAGTAGGTTTTCTTTTTCTTTTTTTTTTTTTAAATAGCATTAAAGCTCAAATATCTACATATATAAAACTTAAGTTCTGCATGGCACTAGTGAGCAGTAGTTTGGCCACCAGTTGATCTAAATCAACGGTTCTCAGCCATTTTTTTTCTTTAATCTATGGATCCTTTGATTACTCTTTTATTCTGGTGGACCCCATGCCATTTGATGTTTAAAAACTAATTTTATATATACTTCTTTCCTATTTTGTTCATCACACATTTACTTGTGTAGACTGAACTACGTACGCAAACATTTGAGAAATAAACCTAGCTGTTTCTTGCAATAAATACATTTTAAGCAAACATTTTTTATGGACCTTTAATATAGAACTGTGGAGGCACATGGCCTAGTGGTTAGAGCAGCGGATTCGCGGTCGAGGTATCGCGGGTTCAAATCTCAAACCGGGCGATGTGTGTTTATGTGTTTATGA
>NW_021835186.1:0-30000 GCF_006345805.1 Octopus sinensis | reverse complement strand
ATGTCAAGTGGAGGCAGCAAGTTGATTGTATCGATCTCAATGCTTCAAAGCTACTTTATTTTATCGACCCCGAAAGGGATGAAATGTAATGTCAACCTCGGCGAAATTTGAACTCAGAACGTAAAAAGTCGGAAGAAGTGCCGCTAAGTATGTTGTCCGGCATGCTAACGATTCTGCCAGACTGTCGCTCTCATTTATCTGTGGAATTAATGAAATATTTCGTCATGGATTGATTAACAGATTGTACAGACCCCCTTTTTTTTAAGTATAGACTATTAAATGAAAATTTTAATCATGATTTAAAAGAGGGGATGGGGACAAACGTTATTTACACAGTCTGTTTCTTTCTTCACTGTCGCCATCATCACCATCAAGAGATGCCTTTAAAGGATTGAGTAAAAAGTGAGAACAATAAGAAATGTGGTAATATTAGGTAGTTAAGCGTCTTGTAAATCTGACTGACCTATTATAAAATATTGATCTTTTTAATTTTGTTGATTTATATAGATATGTCGTTCACCTCTTTATAATTATGTAAGAAAAAAGTCACCACCATTACCGTATGCTATAAATGAAAGTAATTTTGGATCTATTTAGATTTTTCTGTAATCTAAATAGTTTAGTTTCGAAATTAGTTCTTTTTTATACTTCCACTACAATATAAATTAGAATTACATGTCTTACGTATTCACTCTTAACTCAATACGCTTTGGCTGTTTCAAACCTTTATGTGCTAACTGCTGTTGTATCTCTTAACACACTCGATTCGTTAGCGCAAGGGGGACTCTAAGTTAGTTAATTTTACAGAGCACTAAATCAAAAAGTACTAACAGAAGAAATAATAATATAATTAAACTTTCTGGAGGTATTTAATTATCACACTTGTAAGTTTGTCCAGTGCCCAGCATAGTCACAGCCGCTGTTTGAAACCGATAATCGAATAATATTCTGAAATGACGAGGGTGTCTCGTCGTCGTTTATCGAAATCTAGAAATAGCTAAATCTCGCTAAAACCGCACCTTTTTTTTTTTTTTTTTTAATGGCGACAATAGATAATGTAGGAAAGGTTTGCCAACGACTGGGAAACCAGGATGGGCATGTCTGGAATGCTTTGGCGCATAGGTTTGCTTGATCATGGACCAAACCGTACGTTCTTTTTCTTAATCAGTCTATTTTTCGTGTCGATCTTGAATGATTATTTGCGTTTAATTATTGTGTACACGTTGTTGAAAATGCAGAAAACTCTACTGAAAATATGAATAACAGTAAAAATATAGTCAGGCTCAGTCAGACCCATCTTAGCAAGCCTCATAGGCCTCCTGGCAAAGCAATGCATTGGACCCCCATATACTTTAATTGACAGATTAAGCACTGGGGCTTCCTGCCAACAACTAACTGCCCAGTGCACCCTTGTTTTAGAACAGAACTGGATTAATAAGAAGGAATTTGCTGGTCATAGTTAATACAGATCGAATAAGCTGGAATAGAATCGTGATATACTTATAGAAAAAAAATCATATCGTCTTAGAAAAAGAATAAGTATCCCATACTAAAGTAGTGATATGATACGTTTGGTGTTAGAGACTTCTCTCCAATACTAACTATGATGCTAACCATGACTTTTGGTTGAAGTTTAGCTAGGGTTAGAAACAGGTCCTAGCAGCAATCAGATGGAAATGTGATATGAGAGGGTTTCTACAAGAAAGGAACTAATTTAACTAAATTGAAATGACGAAGCGGATCAAATGTTTAATTAATCAGCAGAATTATGTTTCAGGACTGAATTTAGAGATTAAAATTGTTTATGTGGATGGTGATAATTTCTCGAAAAAATTTGATTATATTAAAAGATTCTTGTCCTTTTATCTTTTGTTTCAGTCATTGGACCGCGGCCATGCTGGGACACTGACTGGAAGGGTTTGATCGAACAAATCGACCCTAGTACTTATTTTTCTTAAGTCTGGAAATTATTCTATAAGTATTTTTTGTCGAACCGCTAGGTTACGGGGACGTCGCCTACCATCGCTGGTTTTCAAGCGGTGGTGGGAGATAAACACAAGCACACACAAATTTATATATGATGAGCTATCAGTTTTCGTCGACCAATCCACTCACAAAACCTTTGTCGGCCCGGGGCTATAGTAGGAGACACTTGTCCAAGGTGCTGCGCAGTGCGACTGAACCTGAAACTATATGGTTACAAAGCGAGCTTTTTAACCATACCGCCATACCTGCATCCCGCCAAAAATGTTTTTCGTAAAATGTCAACAATCTTTTGTTTGCAGTTATATGTAGAGGAAGCTTCGATAAAAGCGTAAAAGAACGACCTTTTGATATAAGCAACTACTGCCGACTCAAACCAGTTTCTGAAGAAGAAAAATAAATTGAACCAATTCCCAGTTGTACGTAGCTTGGTCGCATTCCCAGAAGAGATGTCCCCTATTTTCGACATTTAGATCAATGAGGCATATAGAATTAAATGAGTGATTTAAAGCCTTCTATAACATTGAACTAGCTACATGTTCGATCATTTTATCCAGATTTTGCACACCAACATAGTAATGTTGCTTTGTTTAGCAATATGATGTTGGAATAAGAATAATTCTGTATTTGTAGGAAACAATACCATGAGTCTCTAATGAGACTTCCAAACATTCCTTGAAGTTTGAGATTTCCTAATGACTATCATTGGTAGTGCATTCTACTATATTTTAGAAGTATATCGATTTCAGCATTTTCTCCCATGTTGATGAAGATCGAAGCAGTTTCTGGAAATAGGTCGGTAAAAGTTAGTCAAGAACACTCTAGCTGAAATGCACGTACACTGATGTATCTAAGGCTGTCGCAAGTAGTTGTCTTCATAATCGTACAAGATGTGTGTGTGTGTGGCGGGGCGCAAGGCCAGTTTGTTAGAATACTGAGAGATATAAAGAAAATTGCAACGGTCTTTTCTTATAAAGTTGACTGGAACCATAAACTTATTATGGATAAAATCCTGTTTCTTGTAAACTAAGGTCTGAAAAGCTGTTCGTTATTCATGGCTAATGATTTCAATAAATAAAATCATATTAAGTGGAGAGATGACAATTAGAACATATTTTGCGGTTGTTAACAGTAGGGTTGAAGTAAAATGGTAGCCAATCTATTCATTTGTTGATATTGATAATCAGAAGATATATTGTAAGGGTTTCGTAGCGAAGACAAGACAGAATAACAGCGTGTGTTGAAGCGGATCCTATTAAGGTAATGTATTAAAAGAATCCGAGTGGCATTATACTAGTATTGAAATGATAATGGCACAAGTCTAAATGAATCCCGTGATCGACCCGTAACTGAGCAAAGTTGAGAGCGCTAATAGTAAGCGGCAAGATTAAAGAATCGCCATGGCAGTTTGCAACTATGTTCTGTTTTGCTTTATTCTTCGATTTATCTTGGAGGGAAAATGTTATGTACGAAACGGCTCTGATTAAAAATTTCTCTTGAAGGAAACCAGTAGTGGCTGACAACTGGAGGTTTTCACAGCCATCATAAAACACAATTTCCATACGGTAGGATCTCAAACTTTCCTTTCTTGTTCTTTTACTTTTTCCAGTCATTGGACTGCGGCCAATGCTGGAGCACCGACCTAAAGGGTTCAGTCAATCAAATAAACTCCACTGCTTACTTGTAAATCTAGTCCAATTCTATTGGACTATTTTTGCCGAACCTCTCAGCTGCGGTAACGTGAAGTCACGAACACCGGTTATCAAAAGGTGTGAGAAAGCAAAAGTACGCGCGTGCGCACACACTCGTTCACACACATACCAATCCACTGAAACGGCACTGATTGGTTCAAGAATGTAGTAGAAGACATTTGCACCTAAGATGAAATTTTTGCGTTTGTACTTTCTTAAAGAAGCTAACGTTCGAAAGATAAACAAGGATGACGAACACACAAGGTTATTGAACTATACTTAATTTCATCATTAAATGAGACATTGAAATAATTTCACTGAACTCTTGAATGCTTGTAACATTGCTAATATATAGCATTTTTAGGTCGTTATTAACAAAAATCTTTAAAAAAAAAAGATCAAAATTAGGTGGGAATGGGCCTTTTTAATCCTGCCTGTGAAAAAATACTAAATTGTCAAATGTTGCTTAGTCTAGACTGGCACAATTTTCAAGGATTATTATTATTATCATTTGATTTATCCACTCCAGTACTTGCAAGATAACTATTTTTATCAATTTAGAAAGAACGACAAGCAATAATGATCCGGGCAAGATTTGAACTCGGAAAATGAAACAACATAACCAAATGGAAGACGATACTTTTGTCTAAGGCTCTTCTGATTCTACCATCTGCTCTTCGATCGAGAGTTTTATGGAAGAAACTACAAAATTTCGCCGCAGAATTTAGAGTGCTACGCCCCCACCCCCCGCATTCTCTGTGTCTCGTGTTATAAAAATAGAGTTTCTGTTTCTCAAACGAATCTTACAATAAATGACATTTAATACATTGTTCTGAGAACGTTTTTCGCCCGAATCCTTTATTTATATATATATAATTCTTCCTTTGCACTTCAATAAGCGTCATATATTTAGGGTTTTGACACGTTAATTATGAAAAATAATAGGGACATTAAATATTAGGCTGTCAAATAAATTCCTTTTTCTTTCTTTTACTTGCCACTCCATCGTCATTTGTCTGAAAAAAAGTAAAATTTATTCAAATTTCAAAAGTGGTATACAAAAGTTGTAGAGGAAGAATAGAGGCATAAAACACTACGGTAAAAATATTTTTCGTGTTCAGATAACTTTGGAAAGAATTAAAATGAATGGAGGAAAATGAACGAATTTAACTGACCACCTTATGTGTGTGTGTGTGTGTGTTTTCTGCACCTCAATATTTAAGATTTTTGGTGCCCTAGCTGTAAAAGATATAGGAAAATATAGAAAACAAGGCTGCATAATAGCGGATAGAATTTGTAACAGTTGCTGTTTTTTGTCTTTTTTTTTGTTTTTGTTTTTGCTCAATTTTCAGAATCAGGTTAGTCAAATTGTATTCAGTAGTTAAATATGAATTCTTGACATCATGATGTAGAGATGAATTAGGGCTGTTTGCAGATCTAGCAAAATCTGCCTTATTATATATTGCCTAACATTGTAAATTTTGTGAAATCTGGCAACCTGTTTATTATTATTATAACACGAGGATGAGTGGAAATATTACCGGAAGTGAAATCTTTCCGTAGAAAGTAATTCCACAGTTCCTCTATGTTTGCTTCGATTACAAGACAGGCTTGTTATTAAATTTATTCAATTGTCTGTAAGTTATGTGTTTTAAGTAGCCTACGATCGTGCCTCTATGTTGTTAGTCGAGATAACAACCAAATTCTAATAAATTACAACCTACTGGTTTTTTCTAAAAACGGAAGGACACATTACAGAATGTATTCGCATGTGAAAAGACGAGATCGTCATAATTGAAATACCTTTGATCATAGATGTAAATCGTGACTAGACAACAAATACGTACAGGTACAAAGTCAATTTTCCGGACACTGATAGTCCGTAAAATTTTATAATCCCAACTAATGTACAAATACCCTTACATTTAATTTGATATGCATTTAAATTAGATTATGTTGACCAAGGTGACCACCTCTGGTTCGGAAAAAAAAATTTGTAATCAGGAAAGGTTCCGGAAAATCGATGTGCGTCTATTATAATTGTTAATACTTTATAAGTCCTTTTTAGTTCAACTCTGCCCTAATCCACAATATCTGCTGCTAGATCAAAGTGATCATATCATCGATCGTCATAAGAAGTTTCATAGCAGCTGAGGTATGCCATCGGGTTTAAGTTCACCACTGACGTGATATGCCCTTGGATTGGGAGGACTCCATTCTCTCTCACTCTCTCAGTTAAGGACTTGTTTGCTTTGAAAGGAAATTGAATAACGAGATTTTTTTTTAATGGTATCTAACCTACTCTCCTGTTTTACGTTCCACAACATTTAAGTAATAGATAGTGTAATAAAGGAAATCAGACATCAAACGTCTTTTTATATTGACAAGGTGTGGCTGTGTGGTAAAAAGTTTGTTTCCCAACCACGCGGTTCCGGATTCATTGTCATTGCGTGGTACCTTGGGCAAGTGCCTTCTACTATATTCTCGGGCCGACCAAAGCCTTGTCAGTGGATTTGGTAGATGAAAACTGAAAGAAACCTGTGTTTGAAAAGGTTTAACGAAAGCGCTCACACACTAGAAAAAAAAACTTTTTTCCGAAAAAGGTTAGTAACATCCCCATAACATATTTTCTGTTTTACTTGTTTCAGTCATTTTACTGCTGCCATACTGGAGCACCGCCTTTAGTCGAGCAAATCGACCCCGGGACTTATTCTTTGTAAGCCCAGTACTTATTCTATCGGTCTTTTTTGCCGAACCGCTATGTGACGGTGACGTAAACACACCAGCATCGGTTGTCAAGCAATGCTAGGGGGACAAACGCACACACACATACATACATATATATATATATATACATATATACGGCAGGCTTCTTTCGGTTTCCGTCTACCAAATCCACTCACAAGGCATTGGTCGACCCGGGGCTATAGCAGAAGACACTTGCCCAAGATGCCACGCAGTGGGACTGAACCCGGAACCATGTGAATAAATTTTACTTCTTTTCAGACAAATGACGATGGAGTGACAAGTAAAAGAAAGAAAAAGGAATTTTATTTGACAGCCTAATATTTAATGTCCCTATTTCGTAACATTTTTTTAAAAAATCATCTTCACACTTCAAAAACTGTGTTAAGTAATCCTCATAGACTTTCATATATATATATCTGTGTGTCTTTGAGTCTCTGTCTCCCATCGCCACTTGACAACCGATGTTGGTGGGTGTGTATACGTCCCCGTATCTTAGAAGTTCAACAAAAGAGATCGATAGAATAAGTACCAAGCTTTAAAGAAAAAGGAACTGGGATCGATTCGTTGGACTAAAAATCCTTCAAAGCGGTACCCCGGCATGTCCGTAGTCTAATGACCGAAACAAGTAAAAGATAAAAGATAAATCGATATTCACCTATATAACTGTAACTGTGTGAAGGCACGTAGCCTAGTGGTTAGGCTGTTGCACTCACGATCGCTAGATCGTGGGTTCGATTCCCAGACTGTGCGGCGCGTTGTGTTCTTGAGCAAAACACTTCGTTTCACATCGCTCCAGTCCCCCTTCGATGAGGGGGGATTGTTGACCTGCTCGTATAGCCAGTGGGGTGGCGTCATATGAAGGCTAAAACAATGCAAAAGCACATTGTGACCAGCAATGTGTAACACCTAATAGTCTGGTCGGTCACGTGAACTCTAACTTTAATGCGCATACATTATATTTCTCAGCCTTGATACTCCTATTAAGGCATCGGAATCGGTTCGTTGTGTTATATATTATGGATGGGTTTGCATTCGAGGTACTTCGTTGATGAAAGACGTTACGCACGCACACAAAGTCGAATAGTGTCTGCGGGACTCGGACCCACATCTGTAAACATGTCTTAACCTAATATTTACGCGCTGTTACTTAGAGCATTATCTACTTCGAGTTCCACCCTTTAAAACAAATTACTTCACATTCTCCCGAAGTTTCTCAATTCCTATGACGTAAACTATGTCTCTCTCGATACACACACACACACACACACACACACACACATCAAATGGTTTATGAGCATTTGAGTAGGGCAAAACATTCGTTCATGTAGAGATTCTTCCTATTTCCTTGTGTGCCTTCAGCGACGACACCAAGAGTTTCAACCGAGAATTGCTAACTGTAAGCTAGTCCAAACGTTTGACTTGAGCAGTCAACTGTTGTATCGCCGGTGACGCCATAATAACTGCTGAGCCAGTGACGCGGCATATATTGCATGACGTAGTTTTAGGCGCACTGTCGTCTTCGGAAAAAGATGACATCGTTACGGCTGAAAAAATATTGATCTTGGGCCTGGGCAATCGGAATTGACCTAAAGCTAAACAACAACAGCACTTAAACCATTGATCCTTCGACTTCTAGACGAACACCTTTGTCAATCTTGCCAATTCGATCTTCAAGCCAAATCTTATAAATTTAAATAACTTCTTGCAGCTCCTTGGATTGGTAATCCATGTATTAACGATTTAAGTTGAAATAAATCAGTTTCAGTATGGTGGGACCCATACGGTATTTTTCTGTACTGTATGGTTAACACTTCAGAAATAAGGATTTCTTATTTTGTGGTTCAGAATAATAAGGATTTCTTCTTGTTTTGTGATTCAGAATAATAAACACCGAGATTTTGTACCATTCATGCATGCCTTTGTGGCTAGGGTTTCATGAAAAGTAACCTCAGATTTGACGAAGATGCAACGTTGTCTTATTCTCTGAATATCATCTCACCACACATGATTTTTATTAAGTATAATAGCTTCTAGACATTCGTTTAGTTATTGAACCTGTCCATCGGTGGTGGGTGATTATCTAGATTAAGATTCGATCTCTAAAATTCTGTTTCACAGTTATTACGTGTAATACTGTAATGAACACGCAACTTTCATGAAACAAGTAGTTTTTTTTTTTTTTTTTTTTTTTTTTTTTATTTATTGTGCAGCGGTCAAATGACTTGACAGTATCATCTGCGAGCAGCAATTCTCGTGGTTAGTTCATGAAATTTTCATCATATTTGCAATATTACAATATTCATTATATTTACAATATAAATGAAGATGGTAAGGATAGATTGTCAAGTAAGCCGCCTTCAGTGGATTTATCAATAGTTAAGTCAAACTTCGTGGAAACAAAAGGTAAAAATCGAATTAAACTCGCAACGTAAGAATATTAATTAGATTAAATGCTGGAAACAATAATTATAACTGATATAAGAAGAACAATGTAGGTAGGAAGTTAGACAAAATATGTAAGGTGGCGTTAGTGAATGAAAACGGGGAGAAGATATTTTATTACCTTACTTCCCTCTTTATTTTCTTTTATTGGCATCAACATACATACTGGGTGTTCATACTTCATCTTTACAACCGTCACAATTTGTTGCATGTATTAATGTTAAAATCGTCTAGATGTGTTGCGGCGTGCAACCAGTGGAGCCCACGTAGAAGTATTCTGATGTTTCTTATAAAACTTTATGTTTTCCAGTAAACTCTGTTGAGTTATCTTTATTTCTCATCTTGTTCTGAATTTTTCAAATTGTTAACGTAATTTACGAATACTTTATATTTTGCATAACTTCTCATCTAGATTGCTCACCACCTCGTTCCGTATTCAGTCCCACTGCGTGGCACCTTGGGCAAGTGTCTTCTATTATATCCTCGGTCCGACCAAAGCCTTGCGAGTGGATTTGGTAGACGGAAAGTGAAAGAAGGGAACCGTTTATAGATTTATCTATGTGTGCGTGTCTTTGTGTCTGTGTTTGTCCCCTACCATTGCTTGACAATCGGTGTTGGTATGTTTACGTCCCCGTGACTTAGCGGTTTGGCAAATTGAAACCGATAGAATAAGTACCCGGTTTAAAAAGGAAATAAGTAATAGAGTCGATTAGTTCAACTAAAATTCCTCGGGGCGATGCTTCAGTATGGCCGCAATCTAATAATTAAAACAAATAAAAGTATAAATATCATTTACACCATTTTACAAAACTCCAAGCAAATTACAATACTATTTTAATAGCGAGCTGGCAGAATCGTTAGCATGCCCGGCCAAATGCTTAGCGTCTTTATGTTCTAAGTTCAAATTCCGCCGAGGTCGATTTTGTCTTTCATCATTTCGGAGTCGATAAAATAAATACTAGTTGAGCACTGGAGGTCGATCTAATCGACTTAACCTATCTCCTGAAATTGCTGGCCTTGTGCCAAAATTTGGAAGCAATAATGAAAAGTATTTTACATTGATATAAGGGCTGGATGAAGTGGTATATTTAAACCTGAATTTGAAAGCGGTGTATGTTTCATTAATCCAAGAGGGACGGTAGAATGCCGACCCCGGTAGTATTTTCACTTTGTGCATAACAAAATGCAATCAAATATAGAACCTCACTGCTCACTCGTGTCTATACCCCCACCTGTCTCTACTTAATGAAATTTGCTTTCCTTCAGTCTTATCTCACTAAATAACTGGTGCTGATACTTGTTTGTTAACGATTCAACAGAAATTCGAGCGTCACAAATCGGCTACATTGAAACACAAGTAGAATGCTATTAGTCATTTGTGTGCTTCATCTTATTCCAACTGTCAATCGTAGATACACAATTTTTTAATTTTTATTTTTACATATCGACAGCGACAGAGATCTAAAATAACTTCTTTTGACAATTTTTTTTTTTGTGGAGATGTGGGCGTTTTTCTCTGATCAAACAGGATGTAAGTAATTGATTGGCTCGATGCAATCGCCTAATCCAATGCTTCCAGTTAATTTCGGGCCATATTCTCTGTGCACCCTAATAAGCAGTAGAGTATTGTATAGAGAGCAGTGTATCAGTCTATACGACGTATTTCTTCCCTACCTTTTCAGCCTATATGCCTACTGGTTATAGGTGGTGTCGAGGACACATACTGGAGATGAACTCTGTAGGGACTTCATAATTATTGTCCTATTCTTGCAAAGGTTTTGCAAACTCCACCCTCCGAACTCCCAGATCATAACTGATGCACTAAGATCTACGGCTCAGAGACGCTCCAGATGTGACCATACATCCTTTTATTTTTCTGGATAGTGTATCTAGGACTACATTATCAGTGGATGGTAAGGTGTGAGTTGAGGGAGATTTGGTTTCTATTTCGAACAACCACGCAGAACCTTTCTCATAGGATCGCATTTATACAGTTATTGTTTAGCCCCTAAGTGGTCAGTCTTAATCAAGCTGGTCTGTAATCAAAGGCATTCCATCCGTGATCTCTCTGTCTCGTATTTATTGGGTTGGATGTGTAGATGGATTTGATGAACATTTGTATATTATCAGTTGTCAACTTAACTGCTACTCGGAGGAGAAGGGAGGAAACACTGTACCAATCATTACAAGGTACCGATATAGAATACGTGCACCGTGGACTGGTGGCTGAAATATATCATTGTAGTAACTTAAAGTAAACCTCATGAAATTTAACGACACGTTAGATGCTCAGCATAATACTAACTCTAAGTATACATAAATCTTGCTGTTACGTTACAAAACTAGTGTTCGCAATGAGAAAGAATTCAATTGCGTAATTAAAACCTGATCTCACATTAGCACATGACCAGATATTGAAAGAAAACCGGATTTGCTGAGTGTTATGACATCCATGCCCTTTCTTAACCCTTTGCCTGTCCAAAACATTTTCATAAGTTTGTCCTAAATACCCATGCTTGATTTCAGACTTTTAGTTTGTTTCAAGCCTTTGTTTCATATGTTCTACGTAAAATAAAGCTTTACTTTCCTAAGTCCCAAGTTATTCTGGTGATTAAAAAAACAGAAAAAAAGGGGGAACGTGTATCGTGAGGGCCAGAGAAATATTTATTGTGTATTATTACATGTGATACACAAGACAGGCAAAGGATTAAAAAATTACTCATGAAGAATGAAGGCAAAAATTAACAAATATAGTGGTGTCGTCGGCTGATTATGCACTTCCTTTACACAATTTCTATCTTCGTTTTTTTATTAATGTTAGAAACTGTGAATAGCTTCTTTAGTTAGTTCAGTTGTTACACTGAATTAAAGTGTACAATAAGGAGCGTTTGCAGAAACTGGGAGTGTGTTGTTAGGCGCTACTATTTACTTAAATCTCGCCGAAGATGACTTTGCTTTACATACATCGTAAGGCAATAAAAAGCATGTACAGGATTAAGTTCTCTAGACCAAATTCCTGTCCCACCCAACCCCTCCTCCAAAGAACTATGGTATTTGAGCTCATCTGACAACAAATCATAAAAATGCCCTATATTATTAACATTTCCTGTGATGATTCAGTCTTTGTTGTTGCTGGAATTTCTTAACGTTTTTTTTTTTTTTGTTTTCCTAAATGCTTCCTGTCAGGTGTTGTTTCACGTCGTATACAGCTAGCTGGCTGACGACGGTTCTGTCTCACGCGTTAAGTTTACTGCACGATAATCTAGAGATCCAACAGTGTATATCTGCTCCTTCTGGTCAATTTTCTGTTAAACACAATTTATCTCAAAATTGTACTTAATTTATTTCAAAACGGTTTGTATTAAGTGCATATAATGAGTGTGTGTGTGTGTGTGTGTGTTACATTTTTGTAAGAAGAGAAGTGATAAGAACTTCGAAGTTTCGGTCTGCAAACTTTCACTGGACTAGCAAGCCTTTCGAATTAATTATCACCAGTCTTCTTGTAAAAGTATAATAATGTACTTTACGAAAAGTATTGAGTAATCCTTCAATTTAATATAAAATTGTTATAATTCCTTAGACTTATTTCCTTCTCTAGACCTTTCCTCTTTCTCCTTTCTGACGAAGGGCCATGCTCGAAACGTTATACACACATTTTTTTCCATCTTATATCGAGCGTCAACCTAATACATTTCATGTGTGCGTTTTTTTTTTTACTTTCGTTTTGTTATTCGTAATTTTCTATTTCTATTTCTATCTATCTATTTATTTATCTATCTATATCTATCTATCTATCTATCTATCTATCTATCTATCTATATATATATATATATATATATATATATTGTATAGATGTCATTCAAATGGTTCTCAGAAAGTTATACGATGTCACACAGGTACACAACTCTGGGCTGTACGGTTCCTCATAGCTGAAACAGCTGTAAACTAATTAAAAGTAATTACGTAACTCTTGCTCTTTTATCATTTATTTATTAATACGTAACATTACACTCTGTACAATGAAGTACCAGTATATTGAATTCTGCCAAATGATTGTTTGTACTGCTATGACTCAGTAGAATCGTTAAGATTTGTGCATGTTATCTAATGTGCAAAGTATTATAATGGCGACAACTGTCGTGATTTATACATTATGTCGTATAATCTTGTGTGGGCCTTGTTACTTTGGCAGATGGACTACATATAGTTGTGATGACACATCTATCTTAATGCTGGCAATGTCGGCAACAGGACCAGCAGTAGCAATAATAGTAGTAGTAGTAGTAGTAGTAGTAGTAGTAGTAATTACATGTCTTTTTGAGCACGCGCGTGCGTGTCTGTTTATATATCTATTGCTATTTGAAGAGATGCAGCAGTTTATATTGTCACAATGTTTATTGCAAGTTATTCTTCATAATCTGTTAGTAAGAAAAAAGCGCACAGGATATCACCGAGTACAGTTTTTACATGAAATTACTACAAAAACAAGACCAAAAAAAAACCAAAAAACTCATTAAGCGTAAGCATGGGTGCGTGGTTAAGAAACTCGCTTTGCGACCACGTGGTTTCAGGTTCATTCCCACTGTTCAACACCTTAGGTAGTTGTCTTCTACTGCAGTGTTTGTGTCCTTGTAGCTTTGTTTTTTACTTTTTTCTGTGACTTATTGGACTGTGGATCCCAATTAGCAACATAGCCGTCAAAAAAATTTTTTTAAAGCCCAAAACATTCTTTTTTAACCCTTCAGCATTTAAACCAATCATATCCGGCCCAAAATATTCTACACCTTTTGTGTTCAAACTGGAGAAATACATGATTAATTCAAAACAATGTCAATAAATAAACTTGCATTTGACAGAGTAATCTCAATGCTGAAGAGCTAATGCTGAAGAGCTAATGCTAAAAAATTATGCTACAAGACATAATTTGTGGCTCTGGTTTTTATTTTGTTTTGTAACTCTGAGTCTAACAAATTTAACAAATTTTGTGGGGTCTTTCAGGTTGTGGTTTCAATAGAAATAGAAGCCTAACCCATGAAGAAATTGAATTGATTGCCGCGGCTTGTTAGTTTGATTGAAAGTCGATTTAAAAACGCCTCATTTTATTCCTGCTTCATGACGCGCTGCTTGGCCAAGTGTGGATATTTCACCTTTGGGATGACATCTCAAAGAGGATTCTTTACAAATATCAAATGCACCTATTTGCTGCAATGTTATCCACCCTCTCTCTTTCTCTTTCTCACCTTCTTTCTCTCTCTCTCTCTCTCTCTCTCTCTCTCTCTCTCTCCTCTCTCTCTCTCTCTCTCTCTCTATATATATATAATATATATATATATATATATATTATATATATATATATATATAGTTGAAATTTACAGAAAAACGAAGACAGCTGTTTAAACAACAAGCAGGTGTATTAGTTTGACGCTCGGGAAGGTGAGAAAGTCCTTTTACGTGTGGATCCTACGCTCTTCAACTGAAAGGAAACGAGAAAATTAAAGTTCAAAAAAGTTCAAACGTCGTGGTGTATTGGAGCGATTTTTCATCAACTGAAGAGTCCAGTGAAATCCATAAGGATATCCAGTAGTAATCCGGATAGAATGCTGGTAAAGCAGGATAAAACTGGTGCGACCACATGAGCGTATAATATATATAGTTGAAATTTTCAAAAAAACAAAACATGAAGACATGTATATAAGCAACAAGTAGATGTATTAGTTTGACGTTCGGGAAACAGACACACACACTATACAAATACACACGCTGAAATTTTACACACCTTCCGTTCACCATATTCATTCACAAGGCTTTAGTCAGTCTGGAGTTATAGTAGAAGACGCCTGTCCATGGTGCTGTGTAGTGGGATTGAGCCCTAAACTACCTGTTTGCAAAATGAGCGTGTCTGTTTAAAAAAAAAAATTCCATAAGTTATCGTTGAGTTAATCATTTTCACGTGGTGTTTACACAACCTTCCCACCTATTAATGAGACTTTGAAAACTAAACTGTATTTCATGAGCGGACAAGTCCACCATTCCTGGGATGGGAGTGCGGATTTCGAAAGAGGAACAGGTAGACAAATTAGCATGTTTATTAAATTTGTCCAACACCATGATTATAGAAAGAATAAGTGGATGTAAAAACTGCTTTGTTATCACATGAATAAACAGTGTGGTTGGAGCGGTTACGTTTTGGGTGAGGACACGCAATCGTTTGGTCTGAGAAGCGCTGGACAAAAAAAGTACTTGTAAAAAGTATGTTTTGATTTTCTTTGTAGGAACCTTAGAGTTTACCGTGTTATATGTTTCTGTCTTCAAACTTGAAAAGACGGCAAGTAAATAAAAATAAAGTTATCATGTAGTATATTTAAGTAAATCAATCGATTTTAAGGAATGAATATTGAAGCTAATCTTTAGTCAAAATATATAAATTTTTCTTTTTGCTTACGGGTAATAATTCTCAGTCGAAAAGAAATTCACGACGTCTGTACTGCCTGCCATCTCTCTCTCTCTCTCTCTCTCTCTCTCTGTTCTCCCCTTTCTTCCTCTCTCATCTCTTTCTCCTTCTCTCCTCTCTCTCTCTCCCCTGAAGATTGTCTTTTGGCTCATTCATTATCCAAACTAGCACAAGTCCATACCATCAACGATTGGTATACAGTAATCCCTCAACTATCATGGGTGTTATGTTCCAAAACCCCTGCGATAGGTGAACATCCACCAAGTAGAAACAGTACTGTACTGAATATTTTTTTTTGTTGTTATTTCTATAATTTGTATATATTTATTTTATTATAAATACAAAAGCAACACCACGGAGGAATCGACGTAAGCTTAAATAACAAACCACGATATGGCGAGGAATATCTGTATCTGTTTCTGAGTTTTCTATTGGTCTCTCCTTTTCACTAAACACATCACCATATTTTTTTTCCATATAAAACACACACACACACATACACTCGCGCGTGCACACACACGTGCGCACACACATACACATGTATTTGTGTGTGTGTATATATATATATATATAGAGAGAGAGAGATAAAGAGTAAAAGAGCTACAAATAGGTTCATGCGATGAAAACAACTCTGACAGCATTTCGTAACACGTCCTCAGGATTGTGTGAAGGCATCAGACATGTTAGAAAATGCTGACTTGTTTTCATCGCAAGAAACTATTAGCCTCTCCTAAAAATATTTACTCCATCACGGAACAGTACACTATATATTATTTTATATATTCCTAATATTCAAGAATTCTGAGTTGTATTTTGTCAGCCTTTCCTTATTTTATATCTCTGCAATTACTACTACTACTATTATTATTATTATTATTATTATTATTATTATTATCATTATTATTATCATTATTATTATTATTATTATTATTATTACTTTTATTATTATTATTATTATTACTTTTATTATTATCATTATTATTATCATTATTATTATTATTATTATTATTATTATTATTATTATTTATCATCATTATCATCATCAAAAACAACAGACGTTAAGGTAGATGTTAAGTACAGGTATTTTCTTCGTTTATTAGGTTGTCAGATAAATTCGTTCGTTTTCTTTCTTTTTTTTCTTTTATTTTTTTCTGCTTTTCCTACTTGACAATCCATCGTCATATGCCTGGAAAGGTAAAACTCGTACAAATTTCAAACACGATAAACAAAAGTTGCAGGGAAAGAATAGAGCTACAAAAAAAGAAAAATGAAAAAGAACACTGGAAAGGATTAAAATAAATATGACCATAAAAAAATAATAATAACGAACGAATTTATCTGACAACCCAATGCATTTTATAACTTATTAATAACTTTACTTGATCAGAGTGTTTTAAACTTTTTTTTACATTCAATGACCTTTTTATTTTCCTCTGTATTTTTTTTTTTTTTCAGGTAAGTACTTTTGAAGTTTGAAGATGTTGGTAAGATGACATTTTCTTTTAATTGCAAAAAAAAAAAAGAAGAAAAAAAAAATTAAGATGCCAAAAAAAACAAAAAACAAATAAGTAAGCATTTAATACAGGCGACTGTTTCAAAGTGTTCAAAAAGACAAATAAGACCGAAAAATGAATGAAGAACAAAAATATTTCTTACAGAAACTGTATAGTGTTGTTAGTCTATGGTTTGCTATTAACAAACATACTTCGAAAATGCGTTATGCTTTTTTAAAAATCTCCATTTTTTAATAATATCCAAAGGTGTGTATGTGTGTATACATTTAGCTTGATGTAGTTATTACGGCTAGCTCCATGCTGGAGCAGTGCGTGTGTGTGTGTGCATGTGTGTGCGTGTGTGTAAGTTCCTTTCTTTTTACTGTTTAACACGTATAATTTGCAAACAATAGTTCCTTTTGCAACTAAACTGAAGCAACGATGAAATTACCAAATATTTCGCAATTTTTCACTCACTCTCTCTCCTCCCCCGCTCTCTTTCTCTCTCCTCGTCTTTCGTTCATTCTCTTAATTTGTTAAAACCATGTCAGTGACTAGTGTTATTTCGGCATTTGTGTCAAAGACTAGGATTTTTTTTATTTTACATGTGTCATATACCGAAATATGAGTGCTTCTCCTTGGAGTGGGGGAGCATTGAATAGAAATTAATACTAGGGGGGGGGGTCAAAGCGAATATTAAGGGTAACAGGTGCAATCAGTTTTTTTTTTAATTGAACACATCACTAATGCACTAATAATCTTTTAATTGTGATTAACCTGTCGTTAATCGTGTTCTTTGTGTGTGTGTGTGTGTGTGTGTGTGTGTGTGTGTGTGTGTGCGTGCGTGTGTGTGTGTGTGTTGAGTATTAAATTTTGTTGAGCTGTAGCTAGATGTCAGGAGGAGGCTTGCGAAAGTCTTAATAGAAGAAAAAGGGAGATAATTAAGATAAAAAGAAAAGGGTCGAGAAGTACTACCTTAATTTCAAGTTAATTTGTTAGGCCTCACAAGGTTAGTCATTAATATTCTCCCTCCCCCCCACACACATACTCACTCACTCACGCCTTGCTAGGATAGGAGGAGGTCATTGGAATTGAGAGGTGTCATCAATCACAATTAACCTTTTTGCCTGTCCGAAGAATTTTCGTAAGTTTGTTCTAAACATCCATGGTTTTTTTTTTTTTTGTTTGTTAGCACTCATTTCATACATCTTCTCTTATTCTCTCTATATATAAACGGCAGTTTGTCTGTGCGTGTTTCTGTGTGTCTGTTTGCTTGTACCCTCACCCTGACCACGGCTTTCAACCGATTCTGATGAAACTTGACACACACATAGCCCAATGTCATAATTCAAAACTAACGCAGCGAAAATTTTGAAAAGTTACCCCAGTTCTGAAAAAATCGATAAATTCGACATGGGGTCGAGAATCAGAAACACAAACAGCAAACTGTCTAGGGGACGCAACTCCACCTTTTTTAACTCTCAAAAAAAATTTACCATCATTTTTTTCCATTTTTTGGCTATTTTTTGGCTATAACTCTCTAAAAATACTTTATAGTTATTTCCCTTACAAACCTGAGCAACGCCGGGCGATACTGCTAGTTCTGAATAATTATCAAGCTTTCCTTTCATATGTCCATGTTAATCATACGTTGAAAACTTGGGAATGTGTATCAGGGAAATACGACCTGTGTATCACAGGACAGGCAACGAGTACTGGATTTCGAATATCTATCTATCTGACCCTCCAGCCATCTTTTCCACCCGCTTCGCCTAATAATAGGGTCATGAGTTTAGAGTCCAAGGGAACCTCCTCTGTACGATCCGATCAGAAGCAATTGTCATTAGGCCTCCCAAGCGTGATTAACTGAGACTATGGATATTCTCCAACGATCTTGTCCTTGGTCGAGCCCTTGGTCTCCTATCATTTGGCTCGGCTTGAAGAATCCGTCTTGCAATCCTTTCCTGAGACATTCTAAAATACATGTCTGTAGTCCCGGAGTTGTCACTCCCT
This sequence comes from Octopus sinensis, assembly GCF_006345805.1. Taxonomy (NCBI): domain Eukaryota; kingdom Metazoa; phylum Mollusca; class Cephalopoda; order Octopoda; family Octopodidae; genus Octopus; species Octopus sinensis. Next base: position 11,179 of record NW_021835186.1, on the reverse strand, counting down.
ATGCGAAGAAGAAGCAGCTCAACCTAGAGAAACCACCGAGCTACACAACTTCTCGAATATCATATTTTAAAATCCCTAGTTTCAACTACAACAGTCCTGCTAATGTATAAAAGTGTTATTAAAGTAATATGTACAATGTGTGCGTGAATATGAATGTGTAACGCAAACCTTATTGCAACAGTAGTACTTCCATTTGACTCCGCCTCCTAGCCATTGAATTTTGTATTAAGCTTAAAGTTACTGTTGTCATCAACAACACACATTTATGTGTGTGTGTGCGCGCGTGCGTACGTGCGTGCGTGTGTGTATATACACACATACATTTATATACGATCAAACAAACTCATTGTAGGTCTGCGTACCTTATCACTTACTGCTTCTCATAAATTCTTACCTGTAAACAGGAAGAATGACTTTGTCCGAAACGTTTGACTTTCCACTCCCCACGGCAAATTCACTATACTGTTTTGCCGGTTTTTTCTCTGTGTGTGTGCATGTGTTTATATATATTATATATATATAATATATATATATATATATATATATAATATATATATATATTATATATATATATATATTATATATATAATATATAATAGATATATATATATATATATATTTGTATTGCAAAAAGCCTAAATAACAAAGAAGCTAAATTAGCTCGCAGAAGAACCATACTGGTTCTTCTTATTAAGACCACACAAAATTTTACTTACAACTTTGGTTTATATCTTAATAGTATTGTCCATTGTGTAGTGTTAGAAAGTTTCGTTGCGTTTCTGCAGTTTGGCTAGTGATACGATTCGATTCTGGTCGCAGGATTTCGGCTAAAGTGTTTCATACTTTGTAGTAGTGTGTACATATATTTACTATTGCGAAATAAACGAAAAGTGAATATAACTGATTTTATATGTTCTTTTTTTGCTGACAAAAATAGCTGTTACATGATGTAATTGTATCAGATTTAACACACACTCTCGGATCAAGTCACTTACTCAACTCAGAAATAAATAATTTTATTGTTGAAAGAACGGATCTATAAATAAAAAAAGGAGAAAATATCGCTGAATCAATCAATAAATGATCGATTCAATGCCCTTTTTTTGGGGAAAAAAAAGTCGATTGAAAATGTTGGAATGACACTGCCTTCATCATCACCATATACATATAAATGCCATTATATAAATTTAATTAAGTCGTGGAGCTGGCAAAAGCATCAGTGCATCGGACGAAATGCATAGCGGCATTTTTCCGGCACTTTACGTTCTGCGTTTAAATCTCACCAAGGGCAACTTTTTCTTTCATCTTTTTGGGATGAAATACCTGAGGTCAATGTAATAAGACTAATCTCTTTAGCCCTATACCAAAAGTTGAAATTGGGTTGTCATTCCGAACATGTTCATGTAATCTTCAGAATTCATCAGTAAGAAATCAGATGCCTGAATCATCTTGGTTTAAGCCTGACAAGTCCCTAATGTGAACCATGTCGATGAACAACACCAATGAAAATAAGACAAAAGAGGAGTACCATTGCACACTACAAGCAGTGGAAGTTGGCGCACGAAGGTTCCTCGCAGCCCACATGTGTCAGCTCAGAATCAAAGATCGCAAAAGAACAGCAACGATGAAACGCCTGTTAGAGACAGCTAGGATGAGCTTAATGTGGCCATGAGCAACGGAAGACGGTAGCTGGAGCTGAAAAAGAATGCTGCAAATCACTACTAAACGGATAATAGGATAAAAATCCAGATTGAAATAAATCCTCAGTCCAATTTCTTTTAGTAGTCGTCATAGCTAAGCGATATACACCATAGTACAGGGAAATAAGATTACCTAAAGGGTCCAGGTTCAACCCTCACCCACCCACTACTCAAGGCAGCGTTTCAGAAACAATAAGAGGAAATTTAGGAGTTATGACCAAGGCAGGCCCGTCTCCCTTAGACTGTCAATCTAAAACTAACAGGCTAAATCACTTGCTGGCGGGAATCCATCTGAAGGTTTCTCCTGCTATCAATTGACCTTCTAAGAGAGTTTCCACCAACTATTGTCATTGAATTATTTAAAATATTGGGTTGTCCGGAAAGTTCGTGCCGATTTATAGTAGCTTACATTTCGACTTATTTTAGAACATTGTTGAGTCCATAAAATAGGATTTGACTACACCTCCATTTAGAGCACAGTTTAAGCTATCTTTTCTTGGAAGAAGGTTTATGTTCCTATAACTTATGTTAATTTCGTAACCCTTTAAAATGGAAGGTAAGAAAGTTCATTTTCGGTACTTGATGCTTTGGGAACCAGAGAAAAATTGCTACAGCTCGGCTGGAATGTGTTACCCCACCCTCCATATTCACCAGATATTGCTCCTTCGGATTTCCACTTATTCAGGTCTCTGCAGAATAGTGTTAATGGTAAAAATTTCAATTCCTTGGATGACATAAAAAGATACCTTGATGAATTCTTTGCCAAGAAACCACCCTCAATCCGGGAAAGAGGGTATTTTCAAGTTAAAGGAAGATGGAGACGCATTGTGCAACAAAATGGTTCATATTTGGTTGATTAAAAATGTAATGGCAAATATTTATTGACCTTTTTCTTTCCTTTAAAAATCGGCACGAACTTTCCGGACAACCCAATGATATTTGTTCAGTTAATTTAATTATTTATGCTATTCAAATGAAGTGACATTATTTTACCTCTGATTTCATTTTCGATCACTGTTTATGCTAGTCTATCACCCATTGGAGGTTGATAAACTAAATAGTATTATAAGTATATAGTATATATGAATAGTGTAATACTTATAGTATATGTAGATAAACAGAGGTGTATAGGGATTGATAAACTAAATACTATATTACATTTTATATTTGTATGTATGTATGTATGTGTATGTATGAATGAAAGTATGCATGCATGCATGTATGTATGTATGTATGTTTGTATGTATGTATGCATGTATGTATGTTATTAATAAGTATATAAATATTATAGTGTGTAGATCTATATAGGTATATAGGACATTATGTAAGAAACATACTCACGCCATGATAAAATATTTCAGTATTATTGTATTTATGAAATTTAAATGGTATTTAGCATTCATTCATTGTAATTTTAAAAAAAGAAGAAAACATTTTTTTACTAGTTAAAATTCGAAGCATTTTCTGCAAGCCTCCCTCCCGCCTTCCTTCATTCCGTGACTATATTTCCGTTCTCCGACATACTAGCAATAAGTTTAGCTATTTCATATTTTAGCATTTTCTTTCGGGGATTTATCTCTCTGATAGCGATATCAAAAAGAGTGCATTTTGAACCAAAGAGTGCATTTGAGAGGTTCTCTCATGGTATCTACCGCAGTATAATTAGTTCCAACAGAAACATCCACGTATTTAAGTGGGGGATAAATATTACTTCTTTCGCTCTCCTTTTTTTTTTTTTAATTCTAAAGTGCCTAAATGTTGTGGGTGAAGAAAACCCTGCAAGTCTGTATTAGGAAAGAAATCCCCCAATCTGTCTGTGTGTGTGTGTGTGTGTGTGTGTGTTTTCATAAACACAGAACATAAACAGTTACAATTCTGAGGCAATGCTGGATATCTGTTTCTTATTAACCAATAATATTATATCTTCTTCATCGTAGAAAAAGAAAGGGGGAAGAAGTAGCAGCATTATATATATATATTTTTTTCCTTCTTCCTTTCCTTTTGAAAACACCAACAGCAACAACAACAACAACAACCACAGCAACAGCAAGAGCAAATTCCGTGGTAATTTTTTTCTTTCTTTTTTTGGCAGGTGTACTGGTATTACTACTGCATCACAATAAAACTAATCTATCGCTCACATGTTCTCTATTCGTTTTGTTGTTTATCTTGTTGTTGTTGCTGTTGTTGTAGTTGTTGTTGCTTTTATGACTGACATGTGATGTAAATTATTGCGTGTTTTACTATTAAGATACAAGATAACAAAAGGTAATAATGACAGTAAGCACATTAATCCCCACTACAGAGGAAACAGACACACGCACATTCGTATAGAGTGTGTGCTCGAGCGCATGTGTGTGTGTGTGTCCGTGTCCGTGCATTTGTGTTTGTGTACATCAAAAGCCTACATTTTGTGTGCTGTGAGCTTAGATGAACTCTGCACACCTACTAACGATAGTAAATTCATTATTATAAATGCTAACGTAGGCGCGGGCATGTCCTTCTATGTGTAGTTTAATGAGCTCACTTTCCAACCACGTGGTTTCGAGTTCAGTCCCATTCTGTGACACTGTGGACAAGTGTCTCTCCAGCTATATCCCCGGGCGCGAATTTTTTTTTTCCTACGAGAGTTCCAGACCCCAGTTATGAACTCATTTGCATACAACCAATCAGAGCTCAGCTATCAAACAGATTTATGAGCGCAAAACAAGTGATGGGCAATAAGTTAAGGTCACTTGGGTAATGAATGACCATGTTTCTTTTCTCTTTTAATAATGCTTGTTGTTCTTGTTTCAACCATGCGTAGTTATTTGTATTGTTGTTTACTTTCTAAAACAGCATGGGTAGAGGGTTGCTAGCACATCACCCTCTACCCACATTTTTCCCCATCCACATCTTCACCATATGGGGCCCTAACAAAATCCGATTATAGGTATAGATGCAAATCTATCTAATTACTTTCGCCTAAAATTAGGCATAACTTGGTGATCGGTCGATTTACAATACCGTCTTGAGTTTACTTGGTAGAGTGTGTTTGTTAACTTGACAGGGGGAAGGTGAGCTCTGATTAGTTGTATGCAAATGAGTTCATTGCTGGGGTCCGGAACTCTCGTGGGAAAAAATTTCGCGCCACGGATCGACCAATGTTTTGTGAGTGAATCTGGTAGACGGAAGCTGTATGAAAAAAGCCTATCGTCTGTATGTGTGTGTATGTGTGTGTGTGCGTGCGTGCACGCGCGCGTTCGTGCGTTTTGCGTTTGTCCCTTACAACATTGCTTCACAATCTGTGCTGGTTTATTTACTTCCCCATGACATAGCGGTCCTGCAAAAGAAATCGGTAAAATAAATAGCGGGCTCTAAAATGAAAAGAAAAAGGTATTGGGATCGATTCGTTCGATTAAAATCCTTCAATACGGTGCCCCATCATAGCCGCAATCTAATGACTGAAACAAGTAAAAGATAAAAAGATGATAAAAATCTCACTCCTTACTGCACTTCTTTTTTCTGTCCCTTATTATGAAATATTGTGGAGGGTGTTCTGAGACAGCACATCACACACACACACACCATAGAAACTAAGTTGTATCGGAACTGATACGATATGATGACGAGCCGGCGATTAAAATGATGACCGAAAATGAGCGATATTTCATCAGCACACAAATTATACTCATTTTTTACATCGAAATGCCTTATGTATCCTTTTAAAATCTTTTATCGTTACCTCCGCCTTAATATTTGAGAGCGGTCGGGTTCATTTTTAGTATTCTTGTTTGTGAGATCAATCGAGTTTATTTCAGATATTCCCATTTTCAAAATGGCTAATCGTTGAGATCACGGTATTGCCTTGGCGGAGGTTTGCGCTCTCAGAGTGCTCCTGTTTGTTTTTTTATTTTAGTTATTTCAACCATTTAACTGCAGCCATCCTTGAGCAGTGCCTTCAAGGGTTTAGTCAAGCGAACCTACCCTAGTGCTTATTTTAAATCTGGTATATTTATTCTGGTGGTCTCGTTTGATGAACCGCTAAGTTCAAGACGCAAATAAATTTCCACCAACTGTCAAGCGATGGCAGTGGTCAAACACAAACACGCGCGTGCGCGCACACACATGTACGATGATGATGTTGATGATGATATTTTCTCATAAGGCGGTGTCCCAACATGGCCGCAGTCAAAATGACTAAAACAAATAAGACTAAAAAAAAGGCTTTGATTCTGTAAACGAGCAATCTGGTCTGTTTATTTTAATGGCCTATTAATGTAAACAGTAAGTTTCTTTGCGCGATAAGACGCTCAGCAAGAAATGGAAACAAAATTGAAGGAAGAAGAAAAGCTAATAATAATAATAATAATAATAATAATAATAATAATAATGATGATAATAATAATGATCATGATAACAATAATAATAATAATAATAATAATAATAATAATAATAATAAATGCCCTGATGCAGTAGCAGGCAGTGGCTCTCATGGCTTCCCATCTTAACTGATTGGAAGTGTTATCATGTGCATTTTTTTTGTCTTGGTATAAAGGATGGGCTACAGCAATATTCTGCTCAATACCACAGATTTGCTTGTCAGTTGTTTGACCATAACCAGTTTGAGCATGTTCCTTAGTGGCTGACGATGTGTGCATCTCTGATCACAAGCAGAAGTAGTAGGGAAGCATCATAGCCATGTGTGAGAGGAATTCTTTGGAGTTTGAATAATTCCACCCTCTGGAAACATGTGTGGTTTTTTCAACATCCTTAACAACCCTTATTCAGGAACCTTTTGAGCGGGATGGGTTACCGACCAGAAGAAAATTCTAACTGGGCTCCACCTGCAAGGTCATGCGCTGTTTATCTTGATATGAGATCACCATGTCACGCACATATGGTTGTGATGGATGTGCCTAGTGTACCCTTATCAGACGGGTAGTCTGATGGTATCTGGGTTTCGTATATTGTACCTCAGTGTCACTTTGATGGCATGCACTGCTCTCTCCTCAATGATATATTATATATATAATAATAATAATAAAAATAATGAATAAATAAATAATCCTTTCTACTATATATACAAGGCTTGAAGTGTTAGATGGCAGGCAGGCTAGTCGATTACAACGAACCCAGTACTCAACTAATTCTTGTTTTATCGACCCCGATTCTGCCACCTCACCGTCTTAATCATGATGACGACGATGGTGGTGGTGGTGGTAGTAGTAGTAGTAGTAGTAGTAGTAGTAGTAGTAGTAGTAGTAGTAGTAGCGGTAGTAGTAGTAGTAGTAGTAGCGGTAGTAGTAGTGGTAGTGGTAGCAGTAGTAGTAGTAGTAGTAGTAGTAGTAGTAGTAGTAGTAGTAGTAGTATAATAGCAGCAGTAATAGTAGTAGTAATAAACACGGAGTACACGCGATAATAGAAGTGTCTGGATGTAGGTCAAGTTCTAATTTTAGATCCAAAATCTTTTCGATGTATTAATGGACGTATCGTTGTTTTGAAGTAGTGTTTTGATGTACGCTTGTACTTGTTTCGCTTTGGTTTTTAATCCTATATTTTTCCAGCCGTCTTTTGGTGTGTTAAGAGTTTTCCTAAAATACCATGAAAAACTCTTTTCATTTCCCTGTGAATCTCACATCAGCTAAGCAAACTCTTCCATAACATTTCGCTTGAGCTAGGCTTAATTTGCTACGGCTAAGAATTCATTCAATACATACATAGAAGCGCACAAATATCGATTACTATATTAGTTTCTTAAAATATTTCTTGAAATGTGGTATCATCCCTAATGACAATCAGGAATTTCATTCAATTCTATAGTTTGACTAAATTTTATAATTTCTAACTTCTGTGCGCAATGTTACGTTTGAGAAGTTTTTGTGACTCCGTAGAAGGCTTCATCAATACTGCCAAACAATTTTCAGATGTGAAATTTGAGTGTGTATTAGTTAAAAACATGACATTCGCCTTCATTTTAGATACACTTTTCTTTCTTATTCTTTCTCGTTGTTGTTGTTATTGTTGTTTCTCAAACAACATATAATATTCCTCTGTCTAGAAGAGAAACTACGTCCGGGCTAAGTTTCCATTAACTCTATCTCTAGCGTTCGTATTTTTTATAACGATTTACAATACCGTTTAACTAACCGCTGTTGCCCTTTCCCGTTTATTTAAAAAAAAGACTCCGCCGGTTACGACGACGAGGGTCCCAGCTGATACGATCAACGGAACAGCTTGCTCGTGAAATTAACGTGCAAATGGCTGAGCATTCCACAGACACGTGTACCCTTACGTAGTTCTCGGGATAATCAGCGTGACACAGAGAGTGACAAGGCTGACCCTTTGAAATACAAGTACAACTCATTTTTGCCAGCTGAGTGGACTGGAGCAACGTGAATAAAGTGTCTTGCTCAGGACACAACGCGTCGCCGGAATCGAACTCACAACCTTACGATCATGAGCCGAATGCCCTAACCACTAAGCCACGCGCCCTCACTCCCGTTTATTTACTGCTTGGATGTTCAAGTTTAAGATGTTTAGACTTTAATAGTAGCATCACTATTGGTTTACTGTGTGTGTGTCTGTGCGTGTGATAGTGTGATATAATATAAAGATATATATAGACACGTACACACATTTGTTTAGAGCAAGTACCTTTGAATGCGTTCACGATTTATGGATACTGTAAATAATATTTCATATATCCTATAGATTGGAAAATGTCGTCGCAAATAAACATATAGGATGCGGAAGTGTATGTCGCAATACATTAATAAAGTCTAACATTTTCCATCCGCTAGTCATTTTCGTTATTACTATGTATGTATGTATGTATATATATATATATATATATATATATATATATATATATATATATATTATTAGTGAATTGAAGAAATGGAGTTGAACGAAGATTGAACAGAATCCTTTTATTGCATTCTAACACGTGTTTCGAAAGCCCAATTTACCAAATTCCGATTGAATAAGGAGACCATATTGTGCCTTTAGAGCCCATGGCCATGGGCTCTTAGGAGCCTCCTCGTTCGATTTGTTTTGCTGCGCCTCTGTTCTGTTTTTGTTCTGCCAACGAATTCCTATTTCTTCCTGAAGAGAAAGACACAATATGGTCTCCTTATTCAATCGGAATTTGGTAAATTGTGGCTTTCGAACACGTGTAGAATGCAATAAGGATTTCTGTTCAATCTTCGTTCAACTCCATTTCTTCAATTCACTAATATATTAAAATTCAATTATCCGCACCAACGCACGGTTGCAACACCATATGGTTGTACCTCCAACCGTGCTTTCTTCTGCTGTGATTTTTGCTACCAAGGTATCGGTTAAACTTTTGATTAATCTGCAACAAGATTATTCATCTTTCTATTTCAACCCAAAACATATTATATTATATATATATATATATATATATATATATATATATATTATATATATATATTTATATATATGTATATAGTTAATCCAAACTGACAAGCAAGGAAAAAAACGCGAGGACATGGAATAAGTACAGTGTTATTGGACGCTCAAGAAAGGAAAGAAAGAAAGAGGATTTCACGTTTCAAGTGGAGCGCTTCGTCAGAAATATAGAAAAAGTCCAAAGAAGGGAAGACGGAAACAATTCAAGTAAACGAATAAAAACAAGACAACATGAGGATGTGCATATGAAATATGTTACTTGACGTTTGGTGAAAGGAGAGAGTTTTTGACGTTTTGAGCATAGCTCTTCGTCGGAAAGGAGAAAGGGAAAAGTCCGAAGAAGGAAAAGAAATCGCCAACGAAAAGAAAGAAAGTAACAGAAATATAAAATATGCATTTTCTACATGTATCTTCTGCGTTGCTCTTTGATTTGACATTCGAACTTCTTGCCACCGCCAGAAGTAGCCAGGAATAATCTAAGATCTCCCTTACTGTATCTCTTTTTCTTGGACTGCTGCCAGAAATATTTACATTTAACCTGGACGGAATGATGATAAATAGCAGCAGAATATTTATCAAAATTATCGGCTATTAATAAATTCTCCGTGAAATTTTCCTGGAAAAAAAAAGAAACAAATAAAGGATGACATATTTAAAACATCAACAAACAAAAAAACTCATTAACTGCTTTAAGATTAATTTTTTTTATATATCTGTGTGTGTGTGGGTGTGTGTGTGGTGTGTTGCGTGTGTGTTGCCTCACACACACACACACACACTGGCGTTTCGGCATAAGATACGTAGTATAAGTATCAAACTTTAAAAAATAGGTATTGGGGTCGGTTTGTTCAACTAAACTATTCAAATGGTGCTACAATTAAAAATGAATTATAAAGAATTCCAGAATAGACTGGTTTGGCATAGAACGTAGAACACTGGATCAAAAAGAATTTTCTTCCAGTATTTATCTTTCATTTCTGTTACTTCAAATTCGGACGAAGCTGACTCTGTTTTTACTTTTACATGCCTTCATCCTAACGAAATCGATGAAATAAAAATATTGGAAAGAATCCGATTCATTCGTCTACGCAGGCTTGAAAGATCAGTTTTAAAAAATAAAATAAGTTTCAGAAAACAGCTGCATAAAGTTTTCGAAAGGTGACGGATTGTGTTACAAAGTAGCAATAATTAACATTTTGCGAGAAAGTAGTAGTGCGTGCGTGGTGTGTGTGTGTTGAATATATGTATGTAATAATATATATGGTGTATTTATGTGTAATCTACATACGTTACGTACAAGAACGCTGTAGTTCGCTTATAATAGGGGATTGAATGGATTAACGGAACCTGTAGAGCTAGACATTTCCATGACTGTTTTTTTTTTCTGAGATGGGCCTCTTACACCTGAACTATAAAGGTTTGTGAAACATTCCACATTGTCAGAAGCTTTCCTATTTTCTCATTTTTCCCTTCGTATATGTGCACGCGTGCGTGGGTGTACGAGGTGCGTTCAAAAAGTATCCGTTGTTACTTTTTCCTGCCGAAGCTAATGCCACGTGACCAAAAACCCTTTGGATGGGACGTGATGCTACCTTTCCTGCGCGCGTGAACATTTTCGCGCCGATAGGCCGCGTCAATTTCCGGTTGCTACGCCTAGAGTACAGGCGTGTAGTGTGCGTTTGACGGATTTTCGTTTCCCCGCAAGAAAACCGATCTTATCGAGCAGAGATATTACATGAAATTTTGCCAGGAGCTTGATGATACTCAAGATCGCACCATCCAGAAGACTCAGCAGACCATTGGCGATGAAGCCATGGACAAAACTCAGATCAAGGAGTGGTACAACTGATTCAGACATGGCTGCACCTTAGTAGAGAGCAAGGCACACTCAGGGTAGCCATCCACAAACCAGAACGATTGAGAAGGTTCAGCGAATGATCGTGGAAGACAGTCAGGTAACAATCCAGGAAATTGTTGATGAAGTGGGAACAAGCACAGGATCAGTGCATTCCATTTTAACGGAGGATTTGTGCATGTGGAGACTGTTGGTGAAATTCGTACCC
>NW_021835185.1:7500-42644 GCF_006345805.1 Octopus sinensis | reverse complement strand
TGATTGTGTGTATATGTTTAGCCCAGAATCCTCAAATGGAGAAACCCTGGAATGTTTTGCAATTTTCACTGTATCAGTAATCGATTGTATTTTGTAAAATATGAATCAGTCTGTGTGCATGTATGTATGTAGGTTGGTAGGTAGGTAGGTACATATGTATGTACGTAGAGTTGTAGGTAAGTAGTAAAATAGATTTTCACTGTTATGCTTGAGATATTTATCTACATGGAGTACAAATCATAAAATAAATAAGAAATATATATATATATATAATAAAAGAATGTTATGTAATGTCTTATCTCGACAGCTGTTTCAAGAAGCCAAACTTACCTAATAACTATATTCCTAGGTAACATGTGCATGATGTCATAGGTGTGCAACGAGCGACAAGTACAAATGAAATCTTTAATTAAATTTGGGCTCCTTGTTCAAGTAGTAAATGTATGTATGCATGTATGTACATACATACATACGTATGTACGAACAGATGGATGTGGAGGCGCAATGGCCCAGTGGTTAGGGCAGCGGACTCGTGATCGTAGGATCACAGTTTCGATTCCCAGACCGGACATTGTGAGCGTTTATTGAGCAAAACCACCTAAAGCCCCACAAGGCTCCGGCACGGGGTAGTGGTGAACCCTGCTGTATTCTTTCACCTCAACTTTCTCTCACTCTTTCTTCCTGTTCCTGTTGTACCCGTATTTCAAAGGGCCAGCCTTGTCACACTCTGTGTCACGCTGAATCTTCCCGAGGACTACATTAAGGGTACACGTGTCTGTGGAGTGCTCAGCCACTTGCACGTTAATAAATGAGCTACGACAGCACTGGTGCCAAGCTGTATCAGCCTTTGCCTTTCCCTTGGATGACATCGGTGACATGGAGAGGGGAGGCTGGTATGCATGGGCGACTGCTTGTCTTCCATAAACGACCTTGCCCAGACTGGTACTTCGGAGGGTAACTTTCTAGGTGCAATCCCATGGTCAGTCATGACTGAAGGGGGTCACAACAACAACAAACAGACGGGTAGATGTACACACGTTTGTTCTTCTGTTTTCTTTTTTTCTCAAATTTCCCCCAATGGCAACAGAACCAGTTTTACAATTGTCATAATAACAAACATGGGTGTCACTCAAAACCCCTTTTCTACACTTCAGTAGCAAACTTCGTTAGAACTCTTCATTTCTTTAAATGACGCTCACCGAGATAACACAAACACTGGTACCATATGTTCAACCTATTCCCTGCTTATACTCTCCTCCTTTCATCTTTTTAATATTTACTCTTTTACTCTCTTACTTGTTTCAGTCATTTGACAGTGGCCATGCTGGAGCACCGCCTTTAGTCGAGCATATTAACCCCAGGACTTATTCTTTGTAAGCCTAGTACTTGTTTTATCGGTCTCTTTTGCCGAACCACTAAGTTACGGGGACGTAAATACACCAGCATCAGTTGTCAAGCGATGTTGGGAGGGACAAACACAGACACACAAACACAAACACACACACACACACACACACACACACGGCAGGCTTCTTTCAGTTTCTGTCTACCAAATCCACTCACAAGGCTTTGATCGACCCGAGGCTATAGTAGGAAGACACTTACCCAAGGTGCCACGCAGTGGGACTGAACCCGGTACCATGTAGCTGGTAAGCAAGCAACTTACCACACAGCCACTCCTTATTTCTTTACTACCCACAAGGGGCTAAACACAGAGGGGACAAACAAGGACAGACAAATGGATTAAGTCGATTACATCGACCCCCAGTTAGTAACTGGTACTTAATTTATCGACCCCGAAAGGATGAAAGGCAAATCACAGCCACTCCTACGCCTACATAATTACATATTAACCAAATATTTTGAACTAGTTTTCGCTGCCACGATGAGTTCTTACGAGCAAAACAGCAGCAATCTTGTTGCAATGCACCTGAGCACCGAATACAGAATGATCGATATTATATTATTTTAATCGGCTCTGCTTTTACAATATTTACGTAATGACTCCTCCTAATCAACTCATAGAGTTTTCTATACAGGCTTACGGTTCTTCTTGCCTACAAACCAGCTAGCCAAACATGCACAGGCACACACACACATGTATTTTACTATTATTATTATTCTATGTTTGACTTTTGCTTTATGTCTGTACAAGTTGGCTCCAAGTCTCACCCAGAGACCTCAATAGACAACAGGTTGGAAGTTCACGTTGTTGTTATGCCTAGTGTGTCATATATTTGGGTTTTTTTTTTTTTTTGGTGTTGTGAATGTATAAGAAAAAAAAATGTTTTAAACCTTGAGATTACATAGAAAGTATTTTGCGTAGGATATTATTATTATTATTATTATTATTATATTATTATTATTATTATAGATGATGATGATGGTGGTGGGGTAATGATGATCATGGTGGTGGTGGTGGTGATGATAATGATGATGATGATGACGATTTCAAATTTTATCGAACCCCTACAAGGATGAACAGCAAAGTCAACCTCAGTGGAATATAAACTGAAAATGTAAGACAGACGAAATGCCGCTAAGCATTTTTGCCTGGTATGCTAATGATTCTAGTACCTCACCGCCTTAATAATAATAATGATAATAATAATAATAATAATAGTAATAATAATAATAAATCATGTGAAATTCAACAACCCAGGATCTGCTGGCAAGAATATTAAATTTATTTCGCCATTTCTTAAGTTGGTAATGTCAACATAGTGGATTAGTAATTCCCTGTGAGGTGGGATTTAAATGAGCACATGTGGTTTGAAAAAGACAGAGAGCGATCAAATGAAGCTAATTCCCTGAACAGTAAATAGAGTTGGGGCTCTTACAACAGGCAAAATAGTTTGTAAACCAACACAGGAAACATAAAGGAAAGACAAGCAATGGGAAGGTTATTGGAATAACAGAAATTGAGGTATAGGAAGATTATCAGAGTTTGTGAATTCTAGTGATGAATAAATAGTTAGGTGAGATGATGGCACCAGAGAAATATGTTCATTGATTGGATCCCAATAGAATTATAACTAAATTAATGAACTTATTGTCTCACTGAAAGCTTATCTTTAATTCCCACTAAAATATACTTCATAAAGTGTGGACATGAAGAGAAAATTTCGCTGTTGGTGTTTATACAGTTTCTAGAAATTTGTAGCTGCTTCAAAAAATAAAGTTTTTCACTTAACAATAAGGAGCCATCTATTTGATCCTTTAATCCTGGGTTTAATCCTAGAAGGTATCTTCGATTTGCTGTAGTTGTGCCTTGTGTCCTTAAGTCTTCAGATTAATTTTCCGTGGATTGTGGTATGTCTCATTTTGGAATACCTAAAGGTAAAAAGATGACTGTTGTATCTGAATTTGAATTTTCCTTCCACAGATCCTATATAGTGCTCAGGTTCTGTTTGGCAGGTATTGTAGTTTGCCATATTTATGCCTTTTGAATAGCAGATGATATATCAATGCCTGTTCTGGAGGTTCAAATGGTTTGAGACATTGGTTGACTGTTGATATAGGCCTTCATGTTAGGGACACAGGGTTACGTAATTTTATCCATGTCGATTAAATATTCTATTATACCTATGGTTGTGAGGAAAGTGTTTATCTAATAAAAGTAGGAATTTTTACCTGTATTTGTCTTAACATTTAGGGAGAGGAACAGCATGAACCACAGGATTTTGAGGGACCAACTCCTACATCTAGATCATTGAGCAAGAGGTAGGAATTAATTCCTACAGGGATAGGAATTAAATTCTTAAATATAATAGGGCCGCACCAAGAGTGTTTATTAATATATTTTTGATTTTCATTGAGCTTATAGGAAAGGTTTATAGGAATTAGCTTTCAGATTTAACCCTTTAGTGTTCGCATTATTCTGCCAAAATTAATGCTTTTTCATCCACTTTGTTTTGAACTAATCAAACATTATCTTGTAACTATGAGAATTTGATGAGGTAGCTGTTAATTTTTAAAATGATATTGTAGGGTTGGTGTGAGAGACCAGATTTGGCCAATTTGAACATAAAACAGGCAGAATACTTTTGGCCGGATATGGCCGGTTTAAATGCTAAAGGGTTAAGAAGACCCAAAAGAAGTTGGATCTATTTAGATTAGTGTCAATCGAAATTCTCAGTCCTAAAGAACTATAGTCTTTGGAAGTCTTTCCAAAACAGCTTCTGCCTTGTTTGATAAATGTCCATTTGGTGGAATATTCAGCACGAAATTTACACTTACGTTTTGGCATCAAGAGATGGATAGATTAGTTTTTAAGTAAGGGGAAAAAAAAAAAGGACTGTGGCAAGTAGTAACAACACACTTTGTTGACAGTATTAAGTTACAAACGGGTCAGTTTTGTGTAAATTTCTAGCAACACTAGTTTCCTCTCTTTTACTCTTTTACTTGTTTCAGTCATTTGACTGTGGCCATGCTGGAGCACCGCCTTTAATCGAGCAACTCGACCCCGGGACTTATTCTTTTGTAAGCCCTGTAGTACTTATTTTATCGGTCTCTTTTGCCGAACCGCTAAGTAACTTTGACATAAACACACCAGCATCGGTTGTCAAGCAATGCTAGGGGGACAAACACAGACACACAAACACACACACGCATATATATATATATATATATATATATACGTATATATATACATATATATGACGGGCTTCTTTCAGTTTCCATCTACCAAATCCACTCACAAGGCTTTGGTCGGCCTGAGGCTATAGTAGAAGACACTTGCCCAAGGTGCCACGCAGTGGGACTGAACCCGGAACCATGGTTGGTAAGCAAGCTACTTACCACACAGCCACTCCTCCTCCTCATTACATTTAGGTTATTTTCATCAAAGAGAATATGAAAAAAGAAAGCATAAGTATTTATAAAGTTACAACTAAGAACCGTAAGAAGGCAGTAAAAAATACTATTACGAGATTTGAAAATGAACTAAATACGGGACATTTGGGGATGTCCCTGAAAGGTCTGTACGGGACAGGGGACAAAATTATCACATATGGGACGTGACTCTTCTATAAGGGACGTCTGGCAAACATATTCGGATCTTTTCAGTTTGAACGGCAGTTTTTAAAAATAATTTCCACGTAACTAAACACTTTTAAACTTCGTATACTGGTAGAATGTGTTTATAAAACATCTTTTTCTCTTGGCTTTATTGAGAAAATTCTATAGTTTGTAAGATATTTGTTGTTTTTTTCTTCAATTTCTGCAATTTCAACCAATCAATGACGTCTATTGAGCTGAAAACATTCTGTGCCCTATGAAAATGTCCCTCGTTTAAGAAACAGATTGGGTTTATTTACATTTGTGAAGAAAAAAAGATACCCTTCCTCCCACCCTTAACTCTAACCCTAACCCTAACCCTAAAACAGATTGAAATGTAATAGATCGATACTAGGGTCATAATTATGGGTGACAATTTCATATGACACCGTTAGAAAAATTGCCGTTCAAACCGAAAAGATCCCATACTCTATAGGAATATCTGGGAAGGGAACTGTGTAAATAAAATGAAAGAAAAGATTTATGAGAATGAGAGAGAGAGAGAGAGAGAGAGAGAGAGAGAGAGAGAGAGAGAGAGAGAGAGAGAAAGTGGAGGAGAGGGAGAGAGAAAGAGGGATTCAAAGATTTTAAGAGAAAGAAAAGGATTAGAACGAAAGGGTGCAGGATAGGCAAAGAGTGGGAGAGAGACGGGATCTTTTCCTTTTGATAGCCAGATTTCAACACAATTTCTAGTTAACTAAACACTTTAAAACTTCGTATACTGGTAGAATGTGTCAAAAGAAAACATTATTTTCACTTGGCTTTCTTGATAAATTTGTAATTCGTTTGTTTAACGGGTTATGCAAGAACATGAGAGAAAAAAATAGATAGAGAGATGATTAGGAAAAGAGAGATAATGAGGGAAGAAGAGACAGATTAAAAGAAAGTGTAAGACCGAAAAACAGAGAGAAGGAATGAAAGTATATATAAGAACGATAGATATATATAAGAAAGATAGATAGACGGATGGATGGATGGATAAATAGATAGATAGATAGATAAGTTTCTTTATTGGCCACACAGGGCTGCACACAGATGGGACAAGTTACAAGGTAGAGCTTTTCTTTTGTGGGATGAAAAAAAACAAAGAAAACAAAAAAATAAGTGGCGTAGGTTTTCGATCAAAAGGATCGTAAAAGGGGAAAAAGAAAAAGAAAAAAAGGGGAAAAAAGAAAAGAAACAAAAGAAAAGAAAAATGAAAAAGGAAGAAAAAAGAGGAAAAAGGGGGAGATAGATAGATAGATAGATAGATAGATAAATAGATAGACAGACAGATAGATAGATAGATAGATATATAGATAGATAGATAGAAAGATAGATAGATATATAGATAGATAGATAGATAGATAGACAGACAGACAGACAGACAGACAGACAGACAGATAGATAGATAGACAGACAGACAGACAGACAGACAGACAGATAGATCGATCGATAGATAGATAGATAGATAGATAGACGGATGGATGGATAGACAGATAGATAGATAGATAGATAGATAGATAGATAGATAGATAGATTGGTCGATAGAAAGAAAGTAAGAAAGATAGCTAGAGCGAAGGAGTGAAAGAGTGTAAAATGAAAGTGGAACTATTTCAATTGGGTTCAATGATTAATGCGTCACCGGTGTTTTGAAATGCGATGTGTTATGGCGGGGAGTGGTAACAATGGCTGAGGATTGTCCCATGATCGAGAACACGATTCACGGATGGATTACTGGTTATTATTGTGATCGCATCCTCCAGGAATGGTCTCACAACTTCGAGCCGTGGTCACCGAACCATATCAAACTTGGAAGTATGTTTTTTTATCTTAAAATTTGCTTAAATATGTGGTGTGTGTGTTTTGTGTGTGGTGACAGTCAAACGTCAATTCATGGCAGAATCGTCAGCGTGCCGGACAAAATGCTTGATGGCACTTCGTCCGTAGCTACTTTCTGAGTTCAAATTCCGCCGAGATCGACCTTGCCTTTCATCCTTTCGGGGGTCGATAAAATAAGTACCAGTTACGCACTGGGGTCGATGTAATCGACTTAATACCTATGTCTGTCCTTGTTTGTCCCCTCTGTGTTTAGCCCCCTTGTGGGTAGTAAAGAAATAGGTATTTCACCCGTCGCTACTTTCTGAGTTCAAATTCCGCCGAGATCGACCTTGCCTTTCATCCTTTCGGGGTCGATAAAATAAGTACCAGTTGAATACTGGGGGTCGATGTAATCGACTCATCTTCCCCAAGCTGCCCCTGTGACAAAAAATTTGAAATAATATTAGTCTTATTTTTATCACTTGCTTTCACTGCACAACCGATCGCAGCTCTGTGAACCCTGGGCAGGTGCTGTGGTTTGTTGTGGTGCTCTTATGTTTCACTGTATTGAAAGTGTTTTACGTAGGATGTGCCCCGGTACTTTGTAGTGCTATTTTCTGTATGTTATATACATTCGTAAGTCCTCGTGTTTTGGTTATTATTATCATTATAAACGCAGATTTCTGGTCGTTTGTATGTGTTGTGACATGGACTGTCCCTTATGACGGGGTAGATATATATGGGTAAATATAAATGTCGTCTATACACGCACACAAACATGAATAAAATTTCAGGCGTTGTACCTAGAGTAGAAAAGATTATTGGGAGCTAACTTTATTACGTATAGTGTCTGGTCTACGAAGCAAAGGAGACAACTCTGAATACAGGAAAACGACGCCAGTCTTCTAACTGGTGAAATGGTAGAAACGACAAGAATACCTATTTCTTTACTACCCACAAGGGGCTAAACACAGGGGGGACAAACAAGTACAGACATAGGTATTAAGTCGATTACATCGACTCCAGTGTGTAACTGGTACTTAATTTATCGACCCCGAAAGGATGAAAGGCAAAGTCGACCTTGGCGGAATTTGAACTCAGAGCGTAGCGACAGGTGAAATACCAATTTCTTTACTACCCACAAGGGGCTAAACACAGAGGGGACAAACAAGTACAGACATAGGTATTAAGTCGATTACATCGACCCCAGTGCGTAACTGGTACTTAATTTATCTATTTCTTTACTACTCACAAGGGGCTAAATACAGAGGGGACAAACAAGGACAGACATAGGTATTAAGTCGATTACATCGACCCCAGTGTGTAACTGGTACTTAATTTATTGACCCCGAAAGGATGAAAGGCAAAGTCGACCTCGGCGGAATTTGAACTCACAACGTAATGGCAGACGAAATACCATAGTAAAATGGCAACGGTTTTTATTTCTGTCTTCTCTACGTTCTCAGTTTCAGTTCCACGAAGATCGACGTTGTTTTCCGTCGTCTGAGTCCGAGACACTGGTTTCGTTGTGCAACACCTTTGGATTTTGAGGTGAACCTGGTTTTTTTTTTGTTTGTTTCAGATTACATCGACTCCCTCACCGGTGTGACGTGCTTGAACAAGGAGCTGCAGTACAAACTGGAACTTATCTGTTGGTTGCCAAAACTGTTTAGACTGCAGAAGCAAGAGAATGAAGAATCTTTCTTGGAAATCATTCGGAGTATGGATGCAATTAAAGATTTTTATCCCGAATCCTTGTTGGAAGAGACAACTGAATTTTTTTCACAGCTCAAGAAACAAGTGAGTATTTAATGTGTGTTAGTGTTTGTGTGTCTTTGTGCACGCGTGGTTCTGTGTTTGTGTGTGTATATGTGTGTGATTGTGTGTGTGTTTGTGTGTGTATATGGAGTGCAGACAGAGCCAAAGGATTAGATAATTCTCTAAGTACTCTTGAGCTCCTGGGTTCAGCCCCACTGTGCTGCACCTTGGCAAATTGTCTTCTGTTATAACATTGCATCCATTTCATCCAAGTCTCGTCAGTGAAGTTAGGTACATGGAAACTGTGTGGAAGCCTATCGAACAGACTATAACTGTAATTCATAAATGTGGCCTTGTCACACACTGTGCGTCATGCACGTTCTGCCTGAAGATTACGGTAAGCATTTGAATGTCTGTAGAATAGTCTGCCACTTACATTGTAATGCAAGAAATAGGAGATTCCATTCGTCATCCTTTAACATTCACTTCCCCATACTTGCATAGAATTTGTTGAGGCAGATTTTCTTTGGAAGCCTAGTACTTATTCTATCAGTCTCTTTTGCCGAACTGCTGAGTTACGGAGATGTAAACACACCAGCATCGGTTGTCAAGCGATGTTGGAGGGACAAATACAGACACACAAACATACACACACACATACACACACACACACCACACACACACACAACACACACACACACACACACAAATATATATAACAGGAAGGTTTACGAAAATAAACAAAAGACGAAGGCAGGTGGAGTACAAACAAACAAATGTATTAGCATGGCGCCCAGGAATAGAAATAGAACAAGTCTTTTACGCTTCGAGTCTACGCTCTTTGACAGAAAGATACACAGAAAAAAAGCAAGGAGAGAAAAAATTGCGTGTAGGAGCTAACGATCTATCATGATGTACGACGGGCTTCTTTCAGTTTCCGTCTACCAAATCGACTCACAAGGCTTTGGTCGGCCCGAGGCTATAGTAGAAGACACTTGCCCAAAGTGCCACACAGTGGGACTGAACCCAGAACCATGTGGTTGGTAAGCAAGCTACTTACCACACAGCCACTCCTACACCTAATATGAAACTTTCTTATCACAAGTCTCAAGTGGTTGAAAAAAAACATCATCATCATCCTCATTTGCCTGTCCTGTATCTCACATTTCATACAAAGGACATATTCCTCTGGCTGTGTCACTCTCGTTACTGAAGAGGAATAGTCTGCAAGAGCCCTGTGCTGGTGCCACATAAAAAGTTCCTGTGCTGGCATCATGTAGAAGCACCCATAAAAAGCCACATCAGAATAAGCCATCACACTGCATGGGTTGGATGATTTATTTCTTATTTCTTTATTGCTCACAAGGGGCTAAACATAGAGGGGACAAACAAGGACAGACAAACGGATTAAGTCGATAACATCGACCCCAGTGCGTAACTGGTACTTAATTTATCGACCCCGAAAGGATGAAAGGCAAAGTTGACCTCGGCGGAATTTTAACTCAAAACGTAACAGCAGGCGAAATACTGCTAAGCATTTCACCCAGCGTGCTAACGATTCTGCTAGCTCGCCGCCTTTGGGTTGGATGATTTAACCAGCGCTAGCAAGCTTGTGAGCTGCACCAGATTTCAGTCTAACTTGGCTTGGTTTCTGTGTCGGGATGCCTTTCCTAACATGCCAACCACTTTACAGAGGTGTGATAGATGCTTTTTATGGATGCTTTTACATGATGCTAGCACAGGACCCTTGCAGGATATTCCTCTTCAATAACAGGAGTGCCATTGTCAGAGAAATATGTCCTTTGTATGAAATGTGAGATTGAGAACAGGCAAATGGTTAAAAACCATCATGGTGATATTGACATCCTCAGAAAATACCAGTAATAAATAGAGAATACCAAACTCATTCCCTATGGATACCGTATTTATTACAACGAGTGGCTTGTAAACGTATCTAACTCGCTTTCGCTCGTTAGATACGTTTACAAGCCACAAGTTGTAATAAATACGGTATCCATAGGGAATGAGTTTGGTATTTTATTTATTACACACGAATAAACGACCATATTTTATTAATCCAATAACTAAATTCTTCACGTTTAGTTGTAACTTATGAATGACAAAAGTAGTGCCGTCACCGTGACCTCGGGTCATCACCATGTATTGACCAATCAGAAGCAGCGCTGTCATCATGACCTCGGGTCATCACCATGGATTGACCAATCAGAAGCAGCGCTCGCAGTATCTGACATATGTTAGATACCAAAAATATCTCAAAGTGTTCTCACTCACATGTTTGTAATAACAAAGATTATTAATATTCTTCCTCCATTTTTCCAGTTCCTATTTATGTTTACAAATATTTCTTTCCATTTTTATATCAGTGTATTCTTCTCTGCTCCCAAGAAGTTGGTTTTGTTGCCGCAAAGAATCTCTACAAAACACTGGCAAGTGAAAACGAACTTAACAAGGTAAGTTCAGAAAGACCACACACACCAGCTTAGCATTGTTCTTATTTCTTGTGTAAATATTGATTTCCAATTTTGGCACAAGGCTAGCAGTTTCAGGGGAGGGGGAAAATCGATTATATCAACCCCAGTACTCAACTGCTACATCATCATCATTTAGCGTCCACTTTCCATGCTAGCATGGGCTGGACGGTTCAACTGGGGTCTGGGAAGCCAGAAGGCTGCACCAGGCCCAGTCTGATCTGGCAGTGTTTCTACGGCTGGATGCCCTTGCTAACACCAACCACTCCGTGAGTGTAATGGGTGCTTTTTACGTGCCACATGCACAGGTGCCAGGCGAGGCTGGCAAACGGCCACGATCGGATTGGTGCATTTTACGTGCCACCAGCACGGAAGCCAGTCGAGGCGGCACTGGCATCGGCCACGATTCAGATGGTGCTTTTTACATGCCACCGGCGTGGAGGCCAGTTGGGGCGGCACTGGCAACGGCCACGTTCGGATGGTGCTTTTTACGTGCCACCGGCACGGAGGCCATTCGGGGCGGTGCTGGCAACGGCCACGATCGGATGGTTCGCTTGCGTGCCACCGGCACTGGTATCACAGCTGCAATTTCCATTGATGTCAATCGACTTCGATATGCCCAGAATGTGTTGCAAACCTGTATACTTCTTCAAGCACAATAAACACATGCGTCATACACTCGTTTACGTGGTGAGAAACGTGTTTCACAGACAGCACTCTTGGCAAACACTGGCAAACGCCACTGTCTGAATTCATACAAAGGCATGACTTTGGTAAGCCTAAAACCATTCAACTAATCGCTAGGTCAGTGGTTCTCATGTGATCTTTATATCTTTTTCATCTCCAAATACAGTAAACACGTCATACATTCATCTTTTTTACACGGTGAGAAACGTGTTTCACAGACAGCACTCTTGGCAAACACTGGCAAACGCCACTGTCTGAATTCATACAAAGGCATGACTTTGGTAAGCCTAAAACCATTCAACTAATCGCTAGGTCAGTGGTTCTCATGTGATCTTTATATCTTTTTCATCTCCAAATACAGTAAACACGTCATACATTCATCTTTTTTACACGGTGAGAAACGTGTTCACAGACAGCACTCTTGGCAAACACTGGCAAACGCCACTGTCTGAATTCATACAAAGGCATGACTTTGGTAAGCCTAAAACCATTCAACTAATCGCTAGGTCAGTGGTTCTCATGTGATCTTTATATCTTTTTCATCTCCAAATACAGTAAACACGTCATACATTCATCTTTTTTACACGGTGAGAAACGTGTTTCACAGACAGCACTCTTGGCAAACACTGGCAAACGCCACTGTCTGAATTCATACAAGGCATGACTTTGGTAAGCCTAAAACCATTCAACTAATCGCTAGGTCAGTGGTTCTCATGTGATCTTTATATCTTTTTCATCTCCAAATACAGTAAAACGTCATACATTCATCTTTTTTACACGGTGAGAAACGTTTTCACAGACAGCACTCTTGGCAAACACTGGCAAACGCCACTGTCTGAATTCATACAAAGGCATGACTTTGGTAAGCCTAAAACCATTCAACTAATCGCTAGGTCAGTGGTTCTCATGTGATCTTTATATCTTTTTCATCTCCAAATACAGTAAACACGTCATACATTCATCTTTTTTACACGGTGAGAAACGTGTTTCACAGACAGCACTCTTGGCAAACACTGGCAAACGCCACTGTCTGAATTCATACAAAGGCATGACTTTGGTAAGCCTAAAACCATTCAACTAATCGCTAGGTCAGTGGTTCTCATGTGATCTTTATATCTTTTTCATCTCCAAATACAGTAAACACGTCATACATTCATCTTTTTTACACGGTGAGAAACGTGTTTCACAGACAGCACTCTGGCAAACACTGGCAAACGCCACTGTCTGAATTCATACAAAGGCATGACTTGGTAAGCCTAAAACCATTCAACTAATCGCTAGGTCAGTGGTTCTCATGTGATCTTATATCTTTTTCATCTCCAAATACAGTAAACACGTCATACATTCATCTTTTTTACACGGTGAGAAACGTGTTTCACAGACAGCACTCTTGGCAAACACTGGCAAACGCCACTGTCTGAATTCATACAAAGGCATGACTTTGGTAAGCCTAAAACCATTCAACTAATCGCTAGGTCAGTGGTTCTCATGTGATCTTTATACTTTTTTCATCTCCAAATACAGTAAACACGTCATACATTCATCTTTTTTACACGGTGAGAAGCGTGTTTCACAGACAACACTATTGGCAAACAACAGCAAGCACCACAGCAGATGACATCCTGCAAATTTTTTTTTAAAAAGTGGAAGTGTAAATATAAGAGCCATGTGGTCTTGTCTATGGGTTTTGTTATTCACTAGGACATGTGTTTTGATGCATAGAATTGGTAATGGAGGCGCAATGGCCCAGTGGTTAGGGCACCGGACTCGCGGTTTCAATTCCCAGACCGGGCGTTGTGAGTGTTTATTGAGCGAAAACACCTAAAAGCTCCACGAGGCTCCGGCAGGGGATGGTGGTGATCCCTGCTGTACTCTTTCACCACAACTTTCTCTCACTCTTACTTCCTGTTTCTGTTGTACCTGTATTTCAAAGGGCCAGCCTTGTCACTCTCTGTGTCACGCTGAATATCCCCGAGAACTACGTTAAGGTACACGTGTCTGTGGAGTGCTCAGCCACTTACACGTTAATTTCACGAGCAGGCTGTTCCGTTGATTCGGATCAACCGGAACCCTCGTCGTCGTAACCGACGGAGTGCTTCCAGAATTGGTAATATTACAGTAATTCATTGTGTTTGTTTTTATTCGTTTGGAGATCAGTTGGGTTTCTGCTGCTGATATGGTACTTCAGATTCTAGCATGAATTTCAGCCCCTCAGAAGTACTATCCATGTTATAGTCGACCCCATAAATTTGACTTTAAAAAATAGTCTAAAAAATTTGACTCTTAGACGAGTATGTACAGTACAAGCCACAGAATCCAGGGAACCAACCTTATGAGCCTAGTTCCTGCTCGAGCCATGCCAGGCTCATAAGGGCCGGTTTCAGTGGTGTAGAAATTCCCCACCTGGATGGGACGCCGGTCCATTGCAGGATTACTCATTTTTGCCAGCTGAGTGAACTGGAGCAATGTGAAAATGAAGTGTTTTGCTCGAGAACACAACACACATCCCGGTCCAGGAATCGAAACCACAACCATACGATCATAAGTTCAACACCCTAACCACTAACCCACGCGCCTCCACTTATGAGCCTAGGGGTCAGGAAGGACCTTTTGATTTTACTTTTTTTCATTCATGAATATGGAATACAAACTAAAACTTGACCATACTTCCTTTAAGTACATAATTATTTCATTAATTTTAATCAATTGAGACTTAAATACATAAATTCAGTTTAAAAATTATATTTTATTAGTTGTTTCCCTTGCGTTTGTCGATTGTCGAAACTACTGGTATATAATCAACATCTGTGGTGTTTTAACGTCCATTTTTACCATGCTTGCATGGGTTAGACAGAGCTTATTGAGATGGATTTACGATGGCCGGATGCCCTTCTTGCCATCAACCCTCACCTGTTTCCAAGTAAGGTAATATTTCCCTCATGGCCAGACACGTCCTGCAGACTACTAGAAGTGAACGACACCGCTTGTGGGACAGTGACACTCGTTTACAATTACAATTTTGGTGTTGGGAAGGGCATCCAGCCGTAGAAACCATGCCAAATCAGAGTGGAACCTGGTACAGCTCTTTGGCTTATCAGTTTCAGTCAAACTGTCCGACCCATGCCAGCATGGAAAGCAGATGCTTAATGATAATGAACATTGTCAAGACACACACACACACACACACACACAGGTACAGACATAGCTGTGTGGTAAGAGTTTTGCCTCCCAACTACATAGTTCCAGGTTCAGTCCCACTGTGTGGCACCCTGGGCAAATATCATCTGTTATAACACTGGGTCGACCAACGCTCTCTAGGTGGATTTGGTAGATGGAAACTGAAAAAGTACTATTTGTATGTGTGTGCGTGCGTGTGTGTAACGTTGTCTTAACATTGCATGATAATTATGAAATGCGCATCTCCATGCAAGCAATGTTATTCATTTCCAATATTCTGCAAGATGTCTGGCTGTGGGGAAATATTACTTTACTTGGAAACAGGTGAGGGTTGGTGACAGAAAGAGCATCCAGCCATCGAAAATCTGCCTCAAGAAACTCTGACCCATGCAAGCATGAAAAAGTGGACGTTAAAACATTGTTGATAATATACCTGTATTTTTGACGAAAGGTGAGCTAATGCAACGCACCTGATGAACCTCAGTTTCATCCACAAAGTCGACTAACTCCATGCTAAAGAAAATGACGTATGCCTAATGTACCATGTAGTAGAATTGAACCTGTGCCCTTCTGAGTACATCTGATTTAGACTCATTGACAACTCTGGTGTTACCATTCTTTCAGTTCCAACCGATTCTTTCAGGGCCCCAAGACCTAGTCCCAACGCCTGTGCAGACCAGCAGTTTTTCATGCTAAGAGTTGCTGAAGTATGGAACAAACTGCCGGCAGCAGTTGTTAGTTGTCGGAGCACTGCATCCTTCAAAACTTCCATACTTCCTGAGATTCGCCAACACTACACCTGATTTTCTCCCCTCCATACACACACAAGCATGTATCTGACTCATACACTGTTCACTTCCCAGACATTTGTACATTACTGCATATGCTTTTTACGCACTTCTGAGAAGTTGTGGTGCACCTGAGCACTGTATATAATAATTTCATCATTATTTTTATTATTATTATTATCATTATTATTATTATTAAGTGAGAGAGCAGTGCATGCCATCAAAGTGACACTGGGGTAAAATATACGAAGCCCAGTATACCCACCATGACTACCCGTCTGATAAGGGTACACCAGGCACATGCATCACAACCATATGTGCGCGACATGGTGATTTCATATCAAGATAAACAGCACATGACCTTGTAGGTGGGGCCCAGTTAGAATTTTCTTCTGGTCGAGTAACCCATCCTGCTCAAAAGGTCCCAAGAATAAGGGTTGTTTAAGGATGTTGAACGAATCACCCATGTTTCCAGAGGTGAATTATTCAAACCCCAAAGAATCCCTCTCAACACATGGCTATGATGCTCCCCCACTACTTCTGCTCGTGATCAGAGATGCACATATCATCAGCCACTAAGGGACATGCTCAACTGGTTAAAGTCAAACAACTGACAAGCAAATCTGTGGTATTGAGCAGAATATTTGCTGTATCCCATCTTTTATACCAAGACAAAACAATGTACATGGTAACGCTTCCAATCAGTTAAGATCAGAAGCCATGAGAGCCACTGCCTGGTACTGCATCAGGGCATTTATTATTATTATTATTATTATTATTATTATTATTATTATTATTATTATTCCGTTTAGTGCGAAGGAACACATGAACAACGAAAAAAATCTTTGTTGCATTAAATGTATATATATTATTCAAGGGAAGTAACTCTAACATCTAATTTAGACTCGACAACTCGGATGTTACTATTCGCGTTTTCTCTCAGTTCATATTTAATTTGTCCACGTTAATTAGTAAAGTTTATGAATTTGGATTAGAGGAATCAGGCTTTTCAAGGTTGCTCAATCATGTAAGAAAGAGAAGCCTCACCATCTTTATCCTTCAGATAATGGGTTTGAAGTATTTATGAAATATATTATCATCATCATCGTTTAACGTTTGCTTTCCAAGCTGGCATGCACCTACGTATATGTGTGTGCATATATGTGTGTGTGTGTGTGTATATGTATACATATGTACATACATGCATATACACTTGTGTGTCTGTCAGAATATATGTGTGTGTGTATATATATATATTTTTTTTTTTCGAAGGCGGTGCTCCAACATGGCCGCATTCAAATGACTATATGTGTATATAAAGAAAGTGCCAATAGCATGGACTTGCTTAAGGTGGACCTCAACTTAATGGAAAATGGAACAAACTCGTCACATATATATACATATGTATGTGTATATATGATTGTGCGTCTGTGTTTACATCCCTGTAACTTAATGGTTTGGCAAGAAAGACTGATAGAATAAGTACTAGGCTTACAAAGAATAAGTCCTGGAGTTGATTTGTTCAACTGAAGGCAGTGCTCCAGCATGGCCACAGTCAAATGACTGAAACATATAAAGGAATAAAAGGATATATATATATATATATATATATATATGTATATATATATATACATATACACACATGTACACGTTTGTTTATCTATTTAATAACAATTTGGCTTAGCTCCACATGACTCAAAGTTTCATGGGGGGTCTAAGCCACGTCTACCTCATCAGATGTATGGAGAAAACTGTTGTTAAAAATATATTCAACTCGTACCAATATGTCAGGTGCTACTTTCTTTCATTTGACTACTCACCTATAAAATCTAGGTTTCATATGGAAAGGTGGGGAAATATAATTGAATGGAGGTATAGGTTGGGGGCAAAGGAAAGAGAGATGAAATTCAATGGGGGGGGGGGGCGTTGATTGTATACTTTCTTTGGACTGTGTTTTGTTAAATAGATTATTACAGTTGCTATGATGGTACTCTGACTCCTGTATTCTATGACCACACAACCATTGTCTGCTATCTGCTCCATAACTGGGGCCCTTGTTATGCATTACCACCCTGAACGTCCAAGCTGGAGCTACACTTCCAGATACAGTTTAATGTCTTACTGAGGACATGGTACACGTAGACATGTGTCCTGTGGAAGTAATACAGCCAAATGTATCATGATAGTAATTGTAGTAACGGCAATCAAATGTTCTATAGTGGTAACCATAGCAATATAGTAACCATAGCAATGACAGTCATGTACCATCACAGTTACCATAGTAACGCCGGTCAAATATACCTACTTCTTTATTACCCACAGGAGGCTAAACATAGATGGGACAAACAAAGACAGACAAACGGATTAAGTCGATTATATCGACCCCAGTGCGTAACTGGTACTTAATTTATCGAACCCGAAAGGATGAAAGGCAAAGTCGACCTTGGCGGAATTTGAACTCACAACGTAACGGCAGATGAAATACCGCTAAGCATTTCGCCTGGTGTGCTAATGTTTCTGCCAGCTCGCCGCTGGTCAAATATACCATCTTAGTAACCATAGTCAAGCAATGTTCCATGACAGTAACCATAGTAATTGTAATTATCATGTGAGTAACTACAATCTGTGACTAGTCAAGGATGGAACCTTTATTGCTATATCCATATGTTGCTGTTTTAGAAGCCATTGTTGTGTACACAAGTTCAGTCTTGGTACTAAATGCCACTAAGCCCCATTTTTAACCAACTACAGCTAGTTGTATAATAGGTATTAGTAATAGCAAGGGAGTATAGGGTATATTTATTGTGTTCACAGGAGTATCGGTGATAGCAAGGAAATAGTAGCACATTTACTGTGCTTTCAGGAGTATCAGTGTATTTATTATGTTTACATATCTATCGACCGATAGAATAAGTACTAGGCTTACAAAGAATAAGACCTGGGGTCGATTTGCTCGACTAAAGGCGGTGCTCCAGCATGGCCACAGTCAAATGACTGAAACAAGTAAAAGAGTAAAAGAAGTTTATTGATGATTGTGAGTATCAGGGTACTCACTGAACCTTATGAAGGAGATGACAGAGGGCTGAGATATGTGTTGCATTGCTCTACTGAAGAAAACCCTTCCTTCTTGAGCCATGCCTGGCTCATTAGAGCCGGTTTCCCGGTTTCCTTGGCATATAGGTTCCCCACCTGGACGGGACGCCGGTCTGTTGCAGGTGAGCTGCAATATGCAGGAGGAAAGAGTGAGAGAAAGTTGTGGCGAAACAGTCAGCAGAAGTTTTGCCATTACCTTCTACCGGAGCTGTATGTAGCTTAGGTGTTTCGCTCATAAACACACACATCGCCCAGTCAGAGATTCGAACCTGCATTCACAGGAGTATTACTCTATTGATTGTATTCGCAGGAGTTTCAAATATATTCTTTGCATTCATAGGAGTTGTTACTTCATTGTCACATGTCTTTTTTTTTTCTTTTTTTTTTTTTGGTTTTAATCCCCTAATACTCCTGTATTTTTTAAGGTCTCCTATTCCTCAATCTTGGGAGTCCTCAAGACCACTCATACCAACCAAGAGAAATTACAGAACAGCGTCAGTGATGACATCAGCTGCTTGATCTCAACCTACCTCAAGAATATCTTTCGACTGTATCCACACCTTTCCTAGTCCAGGTAATTAATTAAAACTGCTCCCTTGTTAATTTCTGAAATGAGAATTTAAAAACAGAAAGTTCGTTTAAATTTGAAACTGCATCATTAATTGCTTCTGGGTATTTTTGCACAGCACTGGCACAAGTGCTTTTTATGTGGCACCAGTGTTTACGAGCCCACAAGATTAGGGATGCTCACCTGGAGAGGGCTGCAGGGGACAAACCTGTATGCAAGGGCAACCATGTTTTTTACTTAGCTTGTCATGTCTTTTCAAGCACAGCAAACCACAAGGAGTCTTGGTCCCCTGTCGTCCCTTCTGTGAGTCCCAACTTTTGTAAATCCTTTCTCACCACTTCGCCCCCCCCCCCCACATTGCTGGTCTCGTACAAAAATTTGAAGCTAATAATTCTACCAGCTCACAACTCTCCCATCCTTTTATAGATTGTGGTCTTTTGTATCAATATAAATAAATCTATTTACATCACATTTTCTGAACCATATTCTAAGTGACGACTTTAATGGTATCTGTTGTGTGTTTCCTGTATTTAGGCTGCCAGCAAAGCTGTAGAAACGGAGAAGCAAGACAGTTCTGGTATCTTTGACAGCCAAAAGGAAATCAGGTATGTTGCTATGGATACTCTCTCTCTCTTTTACTCTCTTAATTGTTTCAGTCATTTGACTGCAGCCATGCTGGAGCACCACCTTTAGTCGGGCGAATCGACCCCAGGACTTATTCTTTGTAAGGCTAGTACTTATTCTATTGGTATCTTTTGCCGAACTGTTAAGTTACGGGGATGTAAACACATCAGCATCGATCCCCCGTCATCCTTTCTGTGAGTCCCAACACTTGCCCAAGGTGCCATGCAGTAGGACTGAACCCGGAACCATGTGGTTTGTAAGCAAGCTACTTACCACACAGCCATTCCTACACCTCTTTCTTATATTCTCTATTAGCAAAAGGCACTGATAGAATAAGTACCAGGCTTTAAAAAAAATAAAAGCACCAGGGCCAAGTTCTTCAACCCTTCAAGACAATGCCACATCACAACCACAGTCCAATGACGACCATCATCATTAAACATCGATTTTTCTATGCTGGCATGTGTTGGACAGCTTGACAAGAACCGGCAGGGCCTAGGGCCACACCAAGTTCCATGGTCTGTTTTGGTCCTTCCTAATGCCAACCATTTTATAGGGTGTACTGGGTGCTTTTTACATAGCACCTGCACCAACATCAATACTTTTACATGGCCCCTGGTATTAGGATATCAATGCTGCCGAGATGGTGGGTTTTCTCAATAGAGAAATGTGTATAGATATATGTATATATATATTATATATATATATATATATATATATAGATATAGTGTATATATATATATATATATATATATATATATATATATAGATATGGTGTATATATATATATCTATATATATATATATATATATATATAATATATATATATATATATATATATATAGATATAGGTGTATATATATATATATATATATATTATATAGATATAGGTTGTATTATATATATATATATATTATATATATATATATATATATATACATACAGGTATGTTGATGCAACAGGAAAGATAGGACTTAAAATATAAGTATATGTATAATTTTTATTTATATTTAGCAGAAGCAACAGAGTGACTCAAGGTCCAAGGGTTTCGTGTGTGCCAACTCATGAATCTCCTGGCCATTTGAGTCACTCTGTTACTTCTGATATATATATATATATATATATACATACATGGCTGTCTGACTTTGGCTTAGCTGGCAGAAACTTCGAAGTCCCTGTCAACAACATTCTTGTTTAAGAATAACAGACTTGAACTCTAAAAAAATATCGAGTAACCCATCGGATTAATGCAAAATTGTTTTTATTATAATTGAACTTAAAAACAATTGTTAATATATATATACGTGGTGATATATATATATATATATATGGGACATATTTTTGTAGTAAAAGAAATAACAGTCTTCTGGCTGCTATTTCTAATACTTTCGGTATGTGGTCTAGCAACCTGTTGCAAAGACCCTCATTGTTATAATTAGATATAATTTTACCGAATATGGTCCTTTTCCATACCGAAACACTACTTGGTGAAATTTGTTGATTTTATTAATTAATTATATTTCACCCTTTACCTGTGTATATATATATATATATATATATATATATATATATATATGATAAGCTTCAACATAATTGCCGTCTTGAAAATTCACTCACAGGTATTGTAGAAGATATTGCCCGATGTGCCGTGCAGTGGAACTGAACTTGAGACCTTGTTGTTGCAAAGCAAGCTTCTTTAACATGCAGCCAGGTGTGTGTAGTTAAGCCTACCCAATTTCCTAATTGAAATTCTGTCGTGATTATCTTCGCCGTTCATTCTATGGAAGATCGTTCTATGATTAGATTCCTTATGTTATTCCCTCAAAATATTCATAGCTCTGTGATATAGATCGAGCTTTGAAGATTAAGAAGGAAAACCCACCCAAAACCTTAAAAAATACTCGTTATATGTGAACAGAAAAGTTAACTTTTGTAGTTACAGTGAGAGTTATTGCCCCTTACACACACCGTTAAATTACTGGAGTTGTTTATGAGAGGAACACCGTCCGACCGAATCTGTTGCTGTGTGCGTTCGATACCTAGTGGTGCTATTTCATTTCCTTTGTGCTTCACTCGGAGAGTGTGTTTTTTTTTTTGAAGTAACAACCATGACACACTACATGAATATGAACGTCCAGCAGGGAGACACAACTTATAAAAACAGCAGTCAAATCACCTGCAAAGTCACAGCCAACTGCCTTAAAAAATAAAAAACAAGGACACATATAAAATGTCACATATAAAATTTTCATATTCTTAAGGTCGCTGCGTTTAGCATACAAAAGGCGTTCTAGCCATGACACCTCCTGCTTTCTTTCACACTTAATGCATTTAGGACTACTTATCTAATGTGTCATCATCATCATCATCGTTTAGCGTGGAAAGCGGACGCTAACGATGATGATGATGATGACACATAGATAATGTAGTTCTAAATGCATTAAGTGTGAAAGAAAGCAGGAGGTGGTCATGGCTAGAACGCCTTTTGTATGCTAAACGCAGCGACCTTAAGAATATGAAAGTTTTATATGTGACAACAAAGGTGTCACTTTTAGAGTTTTATCCACGTTGGTGATATAAACGATAACCATAGTAGTTATTTAGCCCTGGGTCAGCCTTGATCAAGACGATCCATCCATGACCATTCCAGCTTTTTCATTGGACTACATTGCCAATGCTTTGTTTCTTTCGTAAGACAACAAAGGTTGTTTTTAATTCTGTTTTTCCAGGCTAGCATGGGTTAGACAAGTATAGTATTGGAACACATTTTTTAACATCATTGTTTTTCTTTTTCTTTCTTTCCAAAGTCACTGTTCTCCTCTACGTGTATCCTCCAGCCCGTCCTTCTATTTTTGGTTTGAATATCCCTTGGCAGAAACGTTAGCACGTCGGGCGAAATGCGTAGCCGTATTTCGTCTGTCGTTACGTTCCGAGTTCAAATTCCGCCGAGGTCGACTTTGCATTTCATCCTCTCGGGGTCGATAAATTAAGTACCAGTTACGCACTGGGGTCGATATAATCGACTTAATCCCTTTGTCTGTCCTTGTTTGTCCCGTCTATGTTTAGCCCCTTGTGGGTAGCAAAGAAATAGGTATTTCGTCTGTCTTTACATTCCGAGTTCAAATTCCACCGAGGTCGACTTTGCATTTCATCCTCTCGGGGTCGATAAATTAAGTACCAGTTACGCACTGGGGGTCGAAATAATCGACTTAATCCCTTTGTCTGTCCTTGTTTGTCCCGTCTATGTTTAGCCCCTTGTGGGTAGTAAAGAAATAAATTAATTCCATTCCTTCTAATTACTTCAGTTGAACTTGTGTCTGCTTATTTCAGGCTTTCTCCAGAATTACTCAAACCATAGCATCAAAACTGTTGCATAAAGACACCTTGTCACCTTCGTTGTATCTAAAAGACGAGGACGACAGACATTACAAAGAAAAACTTCGAAACATCTGGAAAAAGGTAAATGACTTCAAATATTTTCATTTCTTCTCATGATGCCACTACCCACTGACTGGCTCTCGTGCCAGTGGCACATAAAAAGCACCAACCAAACGTAGCCGCTGTCAGTGGACCCTGACTGGCCCCTGTGCCAGTGGCACGTAAAAAGCATTATCCGAACATGATCAATGCCAGGCCCACCTGACTTGCTCCTGTGCCAGTGGCACGTAAAAGCACCTACTGCATTCTCGGAGTGGTTGGCATTAGGAAGGGCATCCAGCTGTAGAAACCTTGCCAGAATTTGTCGAGGTGGATTTTCTACAGCCAGATGCCCTTCCTGTCATTAACCCTCACCTATTTCCAAGCAAGGTAACATTTTACCATCATCAGATATGCTTCTACAGATGATTGGAAATGAAGGACATCACTTGTGTAGCTGTGACACTTGTCTGTAAATATCATGCCATGTCAAGACACAGGAACAGTATACTCTTCCTCCTACTAACATGGAATGAAAACTTCTGATGATAGCCTGAAATAGTAACATTATCACTAACTTCTTAGTCATGGTTAGCACAAGAGAAACCAGTCGACTGTGTCTTTTACTATGACCTTGGGCCAACCAAAGCCTTGTGAGTGGATTTGGTAGATAGAAACTGAAAGAAGCCTGTCATATATGTATATATATCTGTATCTGTATGTGTGTGTTTGTCCCCCATCACTGCTTGACAACTGGTGTTGGTGTGTTTGTCTCTGTAACTTAGTGGTTCAGCAAAAGAGACTGATGGAATAAGTACTAAGCTTACAAAAATAAGTTCTGGGGCTGATTTGTTCAACTAAAACCCTTCAAAGCAGTGTTCCAGCATGACTGCAGCCAAATGACTGAAACAAGTTAAAGAATAAAAGAATATATATGTATGTGTATATATATATAGTCAAAAGATGCCTGTTGTTATGTCCTGTTATTATTATTATTATTGTTTTATTTGTATTATTTTTGTATTTATATTCGTGTAACATCGTCTGTTTTTCTGTCCTTGTTTCGTATACATTCGATGCTTTTCTCCAAGGAATCTAATGCTCATAGCTTAGTTTTTCCTTGGGGCTGGCCAGATTGGAGCAATCTCAAGATTGGTCAGCCAAAATTGCGAGGATGATCTGGTTCTTGACTGAAGATAAAAGGCTTCAAATTACTTGGCCTTGTTTTTTTGTATCGTCTACCTGGATGTTTTGTTGTCCCCTCTTGTATCACATAATTGTCCGGATGTTTTGCGTTCTTGTCCCATTTTGTATTTTATTTTATATATGAATAGTAGTACCCTCAATATAATATAAATAAATATTTTCAAAGTGGAAAAATTTACGGATTTTTTCCTCTTACAAGGTTTTTCATGCTAACTACTGATAATTTCTTATAAAGATTTTATCCTCAATTGTAAATTTATATTTTAACCGGAATAGTTCAATACTGAATTTTTGTTCCGAGTAAGCAATTTGTTACCGAAATGCATTGCGAATAAGCCCGCCATTTTCATAGATATGTAAAGATAAACATTCGTACAATGCTACGACGAATTCTACGGTTGGCTATCGGGTTTGTAACGTTATGTTTTTTCTTATATGTCTTGAGTTTGTTGCACTGATGAACATAGAATGCATATTCTGCATTAATTGCGAAATCACAGGTGATATGTAACTAAATTCTTTTTTTAAATGACTTGCTTTGAAGTTTTGCATTCGGTAAAATTTTGTTTATTTTAGTAGTTTTGACCGCATTGGTCCCTCTTAGCGTGCGGTGTCTATGAATAGTAGTACCCTCAAAATAATATAAATATATATATATATATATATGTATTTTGTCCAACATAAAATTTTTGTACATTTTGCGTTTTTATATATTTTTCACTACAATTCATCACATGGAGCTTCTTTTAGTTTCCATCTACCAAATCCACTCACAAGGCTACCTATATCTGTGTGTGTGTGTGTGTGTGTGTCCCCGTGTCAACACATTTAAACAATTTAGAATTTCTTCATTTCTTTTTTTCAGGGTAGAGAAGAATATTTTAAAAATATACAAAATTTTGAAGAAAATACATTCATTCATCCAGGTATCTATCTCTTAATTATCTGTATTCATGTTTATTTGTAATCAAATATATGCTTTTGC
The DNA here is from genome assembly GCF_006345805.1 of Octopus sinensis. Lineage (NCBI taxonomy): Eukaryota > Metazoa > Mollusca > Cephalopoda > Octopoda > Octopodidae > Octopus > Octopus sinensis. Next base: position 16,994 of record NW_021835185.1, on the reverse strand, counting down.
AATTTACCTGCATTCACCTGTGTTTACATATGTACACCTGTATTCACTCACTAACAACTGGCTATTATAATAATAATAATAATAATAATAATAATAATAAGGCCTTTATATGCATGAGTATATGTGTATGTGTGTCTGTGTCTGGCATGTAAAAGGCACCCATTGCACTCTCAGAGTGGTTGGCGTGAGGAAGGGCATCTAGCCATAGAAACCATGCCAAAATCGGAGTGGAACCTGGTGCTGCTCTCTGGTTACCAATCCCAGTCAAATTGTCTAATTCATGCCAGTATGGAAAACAGATGTCTAATGATGATGATGATGGTGTGTGTGTGTGTACAGGTGTGTGCGTGTGCACGGGTGTGTGTGTACAGGTGTGTGTACAGGTGTGTGCGTGTGTACGGGTGTGTGCGTGTGTATGGGTGTGTGCGTGCATGTGTACGGGTGTGTGTGTGTACAGGTGTGTGTGTGTACAGGTGTGGGTGTAGGGTGTGTGTGTGTACAGGTGTGTGTGTGCGTGTGTACGGATGTGCGTGTGTACAGGTGTGTGTGCATGTGTACGGGTGTGTGCATGTGTACCGGTGTGTCTGTGTGTACAGGTGTGTGTGTGTACGGGTGTTTATGGGTGTGTGTGTACGGGTGTGTGCATGTGTACGGGTGTGTGTGTGTGTACAGGTGTGTGCGTATGTACAGGTCCAGACAAGAAGATGAAAACCAAACTCAATGCTAGAAAGTAAGAGTTGTTTTTTGCCATTTCAGCTGTCACATCATCTTCATCTTCATCATCACCATCATCACCATCATCATCACCATCATCTTCATCATTATTACCCATCATCATCATCATCATCATTATCAAAACGTTTGCTGTCTCCCACTTTCTATTTGTAGATGCTGCTGCCCCACCCAAACAACATTCAAAGACTCCAGCAATACCAAATCCTAAGATTAAGTATAACGCTTTGTTCTTTGTTTCGAAGTTTTGGAAATTTTTGGTAAATTGTTTTGTTATTGGTGTGAGATGTTATTTTTCTCTGTCTTTGTGTATTTGCAGAAATATTCAGAAGACGCTCCAGGATCTGGTGTCTCCAGGTATGCGATTTAAGTTTAATTTCCTTTCCTTATTAATCATAATTATTTCTTCATTTCTTTATTGCCCACAATGGGCTAAACATAGAGGGGACAAACAAGGACAGACAAAGGGATTAAGTCGATTACATCGACCCCAGTGTGTAACTGGTACTTAATTTATCGACCCTGAAAGGATAAAAGGCAAAGTTGACCTTGGCGGAACCTATTTCTTTACTACCCACAAGGGGCTAAACACAGAGGGGACAAACAAGGGCAGACAAAGGGTTTAAGTTGATAACATCAACCCCAGTGCATAACTGGTACTTAATTTATTGACCCCGAAAGGATGAAAGGCAAAGTTGACCTTGGCGGAATTTGAACTCAGAACGTAACAGCAGACGAAATACCTATTTCTTTACTACCCACAAGGGGCTAAACACAGAGGGGACAAACAAGGACAGACAAAGGGATTAAGTCGATTACATCGACCCCAGTGTGTAACTGGTACTTAATTTATCGACCCTGAAAGGATAAAAGGCAAAGTTGGCCTCGGCGGAATTTGAACTCAGAACGTAACAGCAGATGAAATACCGCTAAGCATTTTGCCCAGCGTGCTAACATTTCTGCCAACTTGCCGCCTTTTAATGATAATGTTAGGGTGCTGCCCTCAAGATTGCAAGGTCATGGTTTCAATTCCCAGACAGGCAGCGAGCTGGCAGAATCGTGAGCACGCCAGGCGAAATGCTTAGCAGTGTTTCGTCTGCTGCTGCGTTCTGAGTTCAAATTCCGCCGAGGTCGACTTTGCCTTTCATCCTTTCAGGGTCGATTAAATAAGTACCAGTTACGCACTGGGGTCGATATAATCGACTTAATCCGTTTGTCTGTCCTTGTTTGTCTTCTCCGTGTTTAGCCCCTTGTGGGTAGTGAAGAAATAGGTGTTGCATTGTGTTCATGTTGTCCCAGTCCACTCTGCTGTAAATGGGTGACCCTCTGACAGACTGGCGATCCATTCAGGGGCAACATTGGTTTGCCCACCTACCCAGTTGGGGGCGGCATCATTTGATAGCTGCAACAATGCGAGGAAGCACATTGTAGTCAGCAATAGATAGCAACATCCCATAGTCTGGCCGATACAATGATCAATCATATGGAAAGCATTTTATCATCCTCCTCCTCATCATCATCATCGATTAATGTCCATTTTCCATGCTGGCTTGGGTGGGACAGTTTGACCAGAGCTGGTAAGGCCAGGGCCCGCACCAGGCATCATTGTCTGCTCTGGAATGGTTTCTACAACTCGACACTCTTCATTCTATTCTGTCTGGTTTTGAGTAATGAGCACCAGACTTTTCAAGGAAAGACAAAGATGTGTGTCCCAATTTCAACTGCTACAGGGGTAAATAGTTGAGTCGCAAATCTGACAGACCAAGTCATGGGAGAGACGTAAACGAGACAGACCAGGGTGTAAAAGAAGTTTAAATGTGATAGATCAAGATATGGAGGAGGGCTGAATGTGACAGACGAAGACATGAAAAGGGTCTGAATATGATAGACCAAGGTATGCTATATGTCTAAATGTGATAGACCAAAGTATGAAAGAGGTCTAAATGTGGTTAACCAAGACATGAAAAGGGTCTGAATATGATAGACCAAGGTATGCTATATGTCTAAATGTGATAGACCAAAGTATGAAAGAGGTCTAAATGTGGTTAACCAAGACATGAAAGGGGTGGAAATATGATTGACCAAGCCGGCTGATTGAGGTGTTTTTCCTGCAGAATAAGGTCAATTCTGCAAAGGTAACAGATGACTTGCCATGAATACTTGTTTCCTTCTGTGTTGGCAGAACTATTTGAATTATGCTGTATGTTGATCCCTTAGGATTTAAACTGGCCATATCATCATCATCATCATCATCATCATCATCATCGTCATCATCATCATCATCGTCATCATCATCGTCATTTAACATCCGCTTTCCATGCTAGCATGGGTTGGACGATTTTGACTGGGGACTGGCGAACCAAATGGCTGCACCAGATTCCAATCTGATCTGGCAGAGTTTTTACAGCTGGATGCCCTTCCTAAACGCCAACCACTCGCAGTGTGTAGTGGGTGCTTTTACGTGCCACTGGCATGAGGACCAGTGAGGCAGTACTGGCAATGGCCATGCTCAAGTGGTGATTTTTACGTGCCACCTGCACAGGAGTCAGTCCAGCAGCACTGGCAACGACCTCGCTCAAAAAAATCCTAAATACCTAAATTTCACAAAATTTTGAATGCAAAAACACTTAAAAGTCTTTAAGGTTTCCTGGATTTATATTGAAACAATGTAATGATACGGACATGATGCAACTAAGCTATTAAACAGATAAAGAAATAAATGAAAAAAAAGTCCCTTTATCATCCGTCCCACAATTTCCTACCCATTTTATGTTCAAACTGGCAAGATCTGGCTTCTCACACCTACCCAACAATGTCATTCTAAAAGTAAACAATTACATTTTTGAAGTCTGAGAGCTACGAGATAATGCAGGATTAATTCAAATCAATGTGAATAAATAAGGATTACATTTGAGAGAGTAATCATCATCATCATCATCATCATCATCGTTTAGCGTCTGCTTTCCATGCTGGCATGGGTTGGACGGTGCAACTGGGGTCTGGGAAGCCAGAAGGCTGCACTAGGCCCAGCCTGATCTGGCAATGTTTCTACGGCTGGATGCCCTTCCTAACGCCAACCACTCCATGAGTGTAGTGGGTGCTTTTTACGTGCCACCTGCACAGGTGCCAGACAAGTCTGGCAAACGGCCACGGTCGGATGGTGCTTTTTACGTGCCGCTGGCACGGAGGCCAGGCGAGGCTGGCAACGGCCACGATTGGATGGTGCTTTTTACGTGCCACCTGCACAGGTGCCAGATAAGTCTGGCAAACGGCCATGGTCGGATGGTGCTTTTTACGTGCCACCGGCACGGAGGCCAGGCAAGGCTGGCAACGGCCACGATCGGATGGTACTTTTTATGTGCCACCGGCACGGAAGTAATCTGAATGCTAAACGGTTAAATCTTGATAAATTGTTTTCTTTTGTATTTGAAGCTCTAGACAACCCATGAAATACTATTTCACGATCAGTTTTATGCTCAGACAATTCTGTATTACTAAAGTTTATTGTCTTTTGTTATTTTTTTATTCACAGTTAACGACAGATATCCACAGTTGCAACCATTAAAAATGAGAAAAAGTTTGAAATACAGACCATCGCCAAAGAAAAAATCCGGAGACAAAATGTACCGAAAATTGTGGACAGAGGAACAAGAAGAAGAGTTCTATGAGGCTGTGAAGCTCATGGGAGTTGGTAAATGGGCTGAAATTCGAGACTATTTGGGCACACAGCGGAGCAACGTTAACCTGAAAGATAAATGGAGGAGTTTCATACAAACGGGGAGGATGAAAGCCTTGAGTGCTAAGTTTGGTCCCGTTTCCTCGTGATTAGGGAGCTGGGGAGTGCCTTTATTGTTTCTTTCTTGGTTGATTCCTCAAACAGCTGGTGAGGGAGGAAGGACAGATTATATATATATATGTATATATGTGTGCGTGTGTGTGTGTGTGTGTGTATATATATATATATATATATATATATATATTATATATATATATATATATACTTTATTTAAAAGCAGCAGAAATTCAACAAAACCTGTTACTCTGAGTTTCACGTTCCCGTTCGTCGGACACTTTTTGTTGAATTTCTGCTGCTTTAGAATAAAGCATATTACTCTACCCCTGGTATTTGAGTACTCTTTTTTCCACCTTGTTTCACATTTATGTGTTTACTCCGGTATATATATATATATATATGGTTTATTGGATGGACTTAAAATTTCACATTAATTGTGAAAAATTGATTTTCCACAAAGGATAAAAAAAAAACAGAAAAAAAACAAAGTCAGGAAATAAATGAAAGAATGCTTCCGGGTGGAATTTTTCTGAGCTGGAAGTCTTGAAGCATGTTGATTATTTTTACACATATTGTAAAATTCGTCTTCCGAACATTCATCACTCTCCTCTCTATGGCACTTACTCTCTCTTGTTGTAATTAAATGATTCCCTTCTATGCCCTCAATTATGTCTCTCTCCTTTAAACCACTTCATTTTGTCCCCTCTCCCACTTTCAGTATCATCCCTTACCATCTCATTTCCCGCTGAAACCCCTTTTTCCCTAAACACCTTCTCATACCAGCTTTTAATAGGTTGTCACCCTTGCCTTCATTTCTCACTCCCTAATTTCTGCTGACCTCTGCCCCCTCCCCATGTAATCTTCCCCATTTTTCTCTTCTACTTCATTATATACACCTCCTTGTAATTTGAGCGTACGGCTCCTGATCCCTTCACTGTTACATCTTTACAACCTCTCCACCCCCCCTCTGCATTTGAGGTAGCCATGTTTCTCTTCTAATGCAAGACCCCTCTTCTGTCCCTCAATACTTCTCCCCCCCCCACCACCAATTGAGAGGGTCTTGTCTTGCAAATTACTCAATGACCTCACCGCTGCTGGTGTCACATAAAAGAAAAAGACCCAGTTACACTCTTTGAAGTGTTTGGCATCAGGAAGGGCTTCCATCCTTAGAAACCACACGAAAACAGGCAGCTGATCTTGGTGTAGTCTTCCGCCTAACCAGTCCCTCTCAGATCATCCAACCCATGCCAGCATGGAAAGCAGACTTTAAATGATGATGATGATGATGATGATGATGATTCTCTAAGCTCCCCTCTCTATCACTGCGCATCCCTCCCTCACCCCCTCATCTCCCTAGCTCCCATCTACCAATAGTTTTATTATACTTTTTACTCCCCACCCCCATTTTCCTCTTCCTTGTCCCCCCGCTTCTATTTCCTTCACCCACCTCCACCCTGCCAACCAATATTCATCATTGACCATGCATCCACTCGTTGTTCACCCTCTCCTGCATTCACCACTGTCCCTGTCACTCTCCCCCTTTCATGCCCTCGTGAACTTTCCTACCCTACCCACCCTGTATCAACTCCTCTGGTCACATTCTCTCGTCCACTCCTCACCCAATTATTAAAGGGTGGAGTTGGTGGAACTTCTGCCAATAAATCATTTGCTTCATTTGCTTTGCTTTGGATTTTCAAAAGTGTTGTGGGAAACAAGTAACGGTTAGTTCCATATTTAAGAGACGAGGAATTATTTACATTATTTACAATCGACAAATATTTGTCCTCATCTTGTTTGTTGTTAACACAATGTTTTGGCTGATATACCCTCCAGCCTTCTTCACTACGCCATATGGTCACTTAACCACTATGCCATATGGCCACTTAGCCACTACGCCATATGCCTGTGGGCATATGGCGTAGTGGTTAAAAACACAGGCTACTAACCCCAAGATTCTGAGTTCGATTCCAAGCAGTGACCTGAACAACAATAATAATAATAATAACGCCAACCACTCTGTGAGTGAGCACCCACTACACTCACGGAGTGGTTGGCGTTAGGAAGGGCATCCAGCCGTAGAAACACTGCCAGATCAGACTGGGCCTGATGCAGCCTTCTGGCTTCACAGACCCCAGTTGAACCGTCCAACCCATGCTAGCATGGAAAGCGGACGCTAAATGAATAATAATAATAATAATAATAATAACAACAACATAGAAAAATACCTTAGGAACAAGAACCCAGGTTCGAAATTTCCCCAAGACACCCGATGAAGGGTGGAGGGTATATCAGCCGAAACGTTGTGTTAACAACAAACAAGATAAGGACAAATATCCGTCAAATGTAAATAATGTAAATATTGTAAGTAAGAGTTAGTGTCTGGAAGGGACACACATCTGACCCAACTGTGAAAACAGCACCCCAGAAACATATTCGTTTAACCCAGTGGTTCCCAAACTTTTTCGGGCTGCCACCCCCTTACTCCCAGGCCACATGCCTAGCGTCCCCACCCCAACAAACCATCACAAACATAGACCTCTTTCTGAAGCAAATTCAAAGCAACTGTATTTCACAAATATAACTTAATGAACCCATTATTTTGTTGTTTTTACATGAATTGCTACCCTGTTATTGCCCCACATTTCTTCAACACCCACTTGCAACTTTCCACTGCCCCCGGGGTGGGGGGTGGGGGGGCAATACCGCCCACTTTGGGAACCATTGGTTTAACTCATTCAGGGGCAACCTGCGGCACACGGTACTTTCTGAATGGCACGCTGTCATGAAAAGTCACATTGGAGTTTTGTTTTTAGTTGCATGGCCCACCTGATAATGAACCATGTTTCATGTGGCCTACTTCTTGAAAAAGATTGCCCATGCCTAGTCTAACCCATGCCGGCATAGAAAAAGGGACGTGAAAAAACACGTGTATACGCACGCGCACACACAGACACACAAGATGTATTATGGTACTCCATCGGTTATAATGACAAGGGTTCCAGTTGACCTGATCAACGGAATGGCCAGCTCGTGAAATTAAAGTGCAAGTGGCTGAGTATTCCACGGACACGTGTACCCTTAATGTAGTTCTTAGGGAGATTCATTATGATACAGAATGTGAAAAGACTGGCCCTGGTGAATTACAGGTACAACTTGTTTTTTGCCAGTTGAGTGGACTGGAGCAATGTGAAATAAAGTGTCTTGCTCAAGGACACATCGCGTCGCCTGGGATTGAACTCATGACCATACGATCATGAGCCGAATACCCTAACCACTAAGCCATGCACCTTCACTAATTTAATATACATAATATTTAGATATGAGCTACACAAGGCATGTTATATAGGCTTGCCAAACTATTGTGTTTCCAAGGCATGAAACTATTCGTAGTTCATTTAAATACTTCGTATATTGGTTTCACATTTTGGCACTAGGCCAGCAATTTCGGATAAGGAGCAGTAAATCGATTACATCGCCCCCACTTCCCCGGGGATGGAGTACTTTTTTGTTGATCCTACCTATAACAGAAGCAGCAATCTATATGTATAAGAACTTGGCTTAATAAAGTACTTGGGTTGATTTGTTTGACTAAAAATTCTTCAAGACGTTGCCCCAGTATGACCACAGTCTAATGACAGAAACAAGCAAAAGATAATATATATATGTAGATGCAGGAGTGGTTGTTTGGTAAGAAGCCTGCTTACCAACCATATAGTTGTGGATTCAATTCCACTGCGTGGCACCTTGGGCAAGTGTCTTCTATAGCCTCGAGCCGACCAAAGTCTTGTGAGTGGATTTGGTAGACAGAAACTGAAAGAAGCCCGTTGTATATATATATATGTGTGTGTGTGTTTGTGCCCGCGACACCGCTTGACAAGCGATGATGGTGTGTTTACGTCCCCGTAACCTAGCAGTTCGGCAAAAGATACAGATAGAATAAGTACTAGGCTTACAAAGAATAAGTACTAGGCTTACAAAGAATAAGTCCTGGGGACGATTGCTCGACTAAAGGCGGTGCTCCAGCGTGTCCGCAGTCAAATGCCTGAAGCAAGTAAAAGAATATATATATATACACGCATACAGAGAATACAGAGAGAGAGGTGGGTATATTTTATTCTAAAACCTAAGATTCGAAAACTTTAATACAAGAATTTCCCTGAAGAGAATTGGTTCTCTGCAAAGATGGCTGTCCAAAAGACATGACAGAATTACTAAAAGACATTTAATGAGATTCCACTTCAGTAATTAATTAATTGTCATTATATGCACACATGGAATTTGGATTGTAAGAAAGACAAGCTGTAGCGATAATAATATCGAAAATTGACAATTAGCAATTAATTAAGCAAATACATAGATGTATACATATATACACACATTTATACACATATGTACGTAGATGTATGTATATTTATGCTTGCGTAACTGCGTATAGTGCGTATATGTTCTCGTACTTGTTTATATAGATATATACACATACATTTAGGCATATATACATACACTCATATATAGGCGTATGCTTATACATATTTAAAGTATTTACACACACATGCATCCGGAAATTTATGCATATATTCATACATACATACATACATACATACCAGGCACGTGCCGTTAGTAATTACTCAGGGTAGGCAGTTGTGACGTTTATGTAGTAAAAAAAGAAAGCGAAACACAAAATCTAAGTGAAACACAGGTGCGCGACTGAGTTGAAAGCAGATTTACTTCTGCCTTTATAGCACGTAAAGAAAACGTTGTTGTAGGAATGCACTCAGCATGTGTACTACAGCAATTCTATGCATAGCTTAAATACTGAGATTGAAAAGCAGGGGTGAATTATGCCTATCTAATCTACAAAAAAATATAATATTTTGTATTTTATGCATAGTAATCAGAGTAACCTTCATAATTTTATTGAAGTAGGTGTATGTTTTGCCATAAAGGAAAATGTTGTTATCGATCTATTTTA
>NW_021835185.1:0-2500 GCF_006345805.1 Octopus sinensis | reverse complement strand
GGAAGAAAGAGCGAGAGAAAGTTGTGGTAGAAGAGTACAGCAGGGTTCACCACCATCCCCTGCCGGAGCCTCGTGGAGCTTTAGGTGTTTTCGTTCAATAAACACTCACAATGCCCGGTCTGGGAATCGAAACCGCGATCCTCCGACCGCGAGTCCGCTGCCCTAACCACTGGGCCATTGCGCCTCCACTAGATCGGATGTAAATGAAGCTGTAAACACCTGCCAACAACAACGAGGAGGCGGCGGCGGCGGCGGTGGAGGAGGAGGAGAAGACACCACGACGTACATTTATTTTGCAAATGAAATTATTGGGTCGTCTGGAAAGTTCATGCCGATTTTTAAAGGTCAGTAAATACTTGCCACTACATTTTTAATCAACCAAATATGAACCATTTTGTTGCACAATGCGTCTCCATCTTTCCTTTAACTTGAAAATACCCTCTTCCCAGAACTGAGGTGATTTCATGGCAAAGAATTCATCAAGGTGTCGTTTTACGTCATCCAAGGAATTGAAATTTTTACCATTAAGACTATTCTTCAGAGACCTGAATAAGTGGAAATCCGAAGGAGCAATATCTGGTGAATATGGAGGGTGGGGTAACACATCTCAGCCGAGCTGCAGCAATTTTTGTCTGGTTCCCAAAGCATCAAGTGCCGAAAATGAACTTTCTTATCTTCCATTTTAAAGGGTTACAGAATTAACACAGGTTATAGGAACATAAATCTTCTTCTAAGAAAAGATAGCTTAAACTGTGCTCTAAATGGAAGTGTAGTCAAATCCTATTTTATGGACTCAACGATGTTCTAAAATAAGTCGAAAGGTAAGCTACTATAAATCGGTACGAACATTCCGGACAACCCAATAATTTTAATTATTTAGTTTTCTTTTATAATGTTGTATGGATAGCAAAAATTGAAAGTGTTAAGTTATATTTTAAGCAAAAATTTTCTGTTTTCATGCATTCAACAAAGACAGACACCATAGTGGGTTACACCATGGTTCCTCTGCTTTGTGGCAGAAGTAGGAAGAAAGAGAGAAAGTTGTAAAAAAGTACAGCGGGGTTCACCGCCCCAATGCCGGAGACTCGTGGTGCTTAGGTATTTTTGCTCAATAAACACTCACGATGCCCGGTCTGGGAACTGAAACCGCGTTCTTACGACCGCGAGTCCACTGCCCTAACCACTGGGCCATTACACCCCAAAGCTGTTGTTGTTGTAGTAATCATGGCATGAGATTAGGCTGGCTGCGTATATTACAACGGAAGCAAAACTCCGAGTATTTAGCAACAGATTTATTTAAAGGTTGACCAAACATACATACATAAATGGAAGAGAGACTAGAATCCTCAATGGAAGAGAGACTAGAATATAAGGATCGACTCAACTGTGGTTTCCCAGCCATCAGTCATCTTGAGGATGCATAACCACCAAGTCTTGTTGAAGCTATGTCCTTGAGTTGCTGAGCGAGAGCTGAGTTGTGTCTTGTTTGAATGCCATGAGAAGATCAGGTTTATTTTTTTGTAGCTAGAGAAAACGGGTTCGAATCTGAAGATGATGTTCTAACTGGTTGCCTGATCGCCTGCAAACTATAAGGTTGTCCCAAAAGTTCGTAGAAAGTCTTGGAAAATAATGGTCTTTATTTTGAGGAATAATTTTTGTTGCTTTTGTTAGTACTTGGCGAGTAAAAATTCAATTTTCGCAAGTGTTTACGAACTTTTGGGACAACCTAATATTTGGTTGATTAATAAGGTTTTCACACAAGCACTGTATGCCCCAACTGTAGGTCGCTTATGATAACGAACCCATAACTTAACGGAAGGGGTTCAAATTCCAACAGGCTTTTTTATACCCCCCCTTCCCCGATGTCCAAAGAAATGCCCTATATTATCAAAAATCGCCATCGGTCACTGAACAATTGTAGTTCCAGTGCTTTATTAGGCCTACTGGTGGCCAAAACGAACTCCATTGTATAAGCAGAACACGTATGGTTATGTCGTGCTATGGAAATGGAACGAGACATTCAGCTACGGCGGAATGGTCCGGAGTTGGATGGATTTCATTTATTTTCTCCAGAATAAGCATGACAAAATTTCGGTTATAGATCTACCTTTTGGTTGATTTTCTGACATGCGAAATCTTATCGTAAGTCAAAGTCTTAAAAACTCTGAAGAATTTAGAACTGCTTTGCCGACATTTTCGATAATGGGGTTCGACTTCAGACTGGGGACTAACGGAAGAAATAAAAGCAAAAGAACAATACTGAAGGAATGTGTCGCACGGCACGTTGCCCCCTTCAGCAAGGCACTTTATTTCATGTTGGTTCAGTCTACTCAGCTGTAAATAAGAACCACCCGGCAACTGTCACATCCTGATTTTACTACAGGGTTAAAGGACAGGAAGGCCTACGTCTGCTCGCGACCACACAGGCCGTAAAACAATCAACGAAAGCATGGTACATACTACCGGTCATAACCGCTCGCGAGTGACGGCTGTGGTTCGC
>NW_021835184.1:30000-45000 GCF_006345805.1 Octopus sinensis | reverse complement strand
ATTGTATATGTGTGTATATAAATGTATATTGTGTGCGTATATGTATATATATGTATATTTTGTGCGCGTATATATGTATGTTTATTGTGTGTGTGTATCTATGTATCTATATCTTATGCATGTATGTGTATGTACACGTGTGTAATAAATATATATATATATATATATATGTATGTATATGTTGTAAGTATTTATAGGTACGCCTATGTATCCGTACTTGTGTGTTGAAACACTTTTAAATATGTGAACACCTGAAGATACCAACAGGGGTACATAAATTATACATACATATACATACGTACATACATACACACACATATGCACATCTGTTAATAAGAGAGAGTTAGATTATTCAGTTTTATTAAATACAAAACTAAAATTTATTCAGCATAAAATTTTATCCATTTACTTTTATGTTTCACTGGGTAATATTTATTAGTGATGGTCATGACAGTAGATACCGGTGATGGTAAGGGTAGGTGACAGAAAGAGCATCTAGTGGTAGCAGATCTGCCTCAATAAACTTCGTCTACCCAATGCAACCATGGGAAAGTGCACAGGCGCAGGAGTTGGCCGTGTGGTAAGTAGCTTGCTTACCAACCACATGGTTTCAGGTTCAGTCCCACTGCGTGGCACCTTGGGCAAGTGTCTTCTACTGTAGCCTCGGGCCGAACAAAGCCTTGTGAGTGGATTTGGTAGACGGAAACTGAAAGAAGCCTGCCGTATATATGTATATGTTTATATAAGTGTGTTTGTGTGTCTGTGTTTGTCCCCCTAGCATTGCTTGACAACCGATGCTGGTGTGTTTACGTCCCCGTAACCTAGCGGTCCGGCAAAAGAGACCGATAGAATAAGTACTAGGCTTACAAAGAATAAGTCCTGGGGTCGATTTGCTCGATTTAAAGGCGGTGCTCCTGCATGGCCACAGTCACATGACTGAAACAAGTAAAAGAGTAACAGCAACAACAACAGCATCCGTTTAAGAATTTGGACCTGGAGATCTCCATTTCCACCGACTTTGAGGGCCACCACCCTGTTGTGTCGGGCGTCAACGAAGAGCCCTCGACTACAACAAGACAACCAAAGTTTTTTTTTTTCCAAGGTCTGGGGTCTCCCGCCCCTAAGCCCTAGACCGTCACCTAATCACCCTTACCTATCTTGTTGCTTAACAACCGCAGCAGCAGCAGTTGTGATAGCGGTGACGTTGATGGGTTATGGTGATGAGATGATGATGATGATGCATCTGGCTATGGTTGTGGTGGTGATGGTGATGGTGGTGGTCTCTGCGAGATGATAACATACATGATGATGATGATGATGATGATGAATTCGATGGCAAAAGACTGTTTGAGCTCTCCCGTAATGGAGATCACAGAAAGTCATGTTCTGCAAACACTGTTGACTCTTGGGAAGAGTCAGAATATGTATTTCATAGGAAGACGAGCAAAATCTCTACCACATTTCTCTCTGTCTCTCACACTCACACACACCACACACACACACACACACACTCACACACACTCACACTCACATTCACACACACACACATGCACTCATACACAATCCCATACGGTCACCCACATGTACAGACATACCTACAAATAGCTTATTGAAGTCCATTATTGTGGCAGTTCATATACTTCAAAGAACAGCGTGTGTGTGTGTGTGTGTATGCATGTGTATGTGTATGGAGTGTGTGTGTGTGTGTGTATGCATGTGTATGTGTATGGATGTGTGTGTGTGTGTGTGTATGCATGTGTATGTGTATGGATGTGTGTGTGTGTGTGTGTGTGTGTATGCATGTGTATGTGTATGGATGTGTGTGTGTGTATGCATGTGTATGTGTATGGGTGTGTGTGTGTGTGTGTGTGTGTGGTATTGTTTTGGAGTGATATTTTTATTGTGTGTATAAGATTAGAGGTTTGTGTATATAGGCATATCTATATATAGGTACAGTTGTATATTACAAATATATCTATATATAAATGTGTGTGTATATTTATACATGCACACACACATGTATTCTATATATATATATATAATATACATGTGCGTATATAACTATATATATCTATATGCTTGTGTGTGTATATGTGTATATATATATATATCATCATCATCATCATCATCATTTAACGTCCGCTTTCCATGCTAGCATGGGTTGGACGGTTCAACTGGGGTCTGGGGAGCCCGAAAGCTGCACCAGGCCAGTCAGATCTGGCAGTGTTTCTACAGCTGGATGCCCTTCCTAACGCCAACCACTCCGAGAGTGTAGTGGGTGATTTATGTGCCACCGACACAGGTGCCAGACGGGCTGGCAACGGCCACGCTCGGATGGTGTTTTTATGTGCCACCGACACAGGTGCCAGACGAGGCTGGCAGACGGCCACGCTCGGATGGTGTTTTTATGTGCCCGACACAGGTGCCAGATGAGGCTGGCAACGGCCACGATCGGATGGTGCTTGTTACGTGCCACAGCACGGAGGCCAGTCGATGTGGTACTGGCTACGGCCACGTTCGGATGGTTTTCTTGTGTGCCACGTGCCACCGGCACTGGTACCACAAAGATACAAATTCCATTGATGTTCATCTATTTTGATTTGTTTTGATTTTCACTTGCCTCAACAGGTCTTCACAAGTGTCACAAGAAGAAGGTATGCACAGGTGGACTGACTACGTCCCAGGTAGGGGCCATGGGTTATGGCCTGACTAGTCTTGCCGGGTCTTCGGATGGTGTTTTTATGTGCCACCGACACAGGTGCTAGATGAGGCTGGCGAACGGCCACGATCGGATGGTGTTTGTCATGTGCCCACCGCACATACATATATATATTATATATATATATATATATATATATATATATATATATATGTCTTTATATGTGAATATTATATATTGTTTGGTGTTGTGTGTGTGAATATATACACATGTTTATATATATATATGTGTGTGTGTTTATATGTGAATATATATGTTACCACACCTGATCAGGATTAGCTTTTATGTACGAGTTCATGTGGTTGATATTTTATTTTATATAAATATGTGTGTAAAGGAAGATTTATTTGCCTCCGTATGTGTGTGTATGTCTGTCTATTGTGATTGTGCCTGTGTGTGAGGACAAGTTTATATAAAACAAAATCAGTTTGTATAAAGTGGTATTCTATCTTCACACGTGTTGACTATCTGCCTGAGTCAAGTGACTGCTTCCTCTACCAAACACTAAACTACATCATATGTGTTTAGGTACATAGGTATGAATATATATATATATATTTATATAAATATATATGTGTGTGTGTGTGTGTGTGTGTGCGTGTGTGTTTCATATGTTCATATATATTGTAGACCGTTCCAAATAAAAATTTATATATATATATATATATATATATATATAATATATAAAGAAAGAGAGAGTAAGCGATGTAATTAAGTTATATTGCTTTTGAATAAATCATGTTTTAAGCTTTCACCTTGAAAAACCATACAAAGTGGTTGCACCGCCAGTCTTTTTTTATCTCTCTGAGGATACAAAAAAACTAAAATCTGTTTAGCTAGTTTCTAGACTTCTGTTTACTTCATCAGGGAATGACAAACATTTTAAAGTATGTACGTGTTTTTTATGAGAGCTGTGGAGTCTGAGTCGGAAACAATTAAGGAGTAGTTGGAGGTGGAGTCAGTAAAACTATGCCGACTCCAACTCACAATATGTTTATTATTTAAATAGCAGGCCTACTCAAAGTGTATGTGTATGCATATGCTTTATGGGTTAAGTCAGGGGTTCTCAACCAATTTTATCTTTGGACTTTAGATTATTATTTCATTCCATTGGACCACTCCCTATAGTCATTCGATGTTTAAAAACTAGTTATGATTTTGATTTTGATTTTTCCAGTTTCATCTAATGAGCTGTGGCCATGCTGGGGCACCGCCATATATACAGAAACTTCTTTCAAAATCCTTATTTCGTTTTACACACGTTAACTTGTGCAGATTGAACTGTGTAAAATGTTAGAGCACAACTTTATACACCCACCAATGTTTGTGGATTCATAGTTTTAAAGTTCTTAAAGTATTTAGAACTTCCTTAGAACTTCTGTGTGCGTATGTACATGAGAGAGAGGCAGAATAAAATTGTAGGTGTATCAGTGTGTCCGTGTTAAGAATCTTTGTCAGCTTTTAAGTACTGAGATTCCGTAGTGTGTATGTGTGTCTGCATTGCTTGTATGTGAGTAATGTGTTTCAAGAATTTCAGCCTTCTGTTAACCACAATAATTTTGGCTGCATATCATAAGCTTACTGTGTGTACATGTGTGTTCATGCATGTGTATGTATGTGTGTCTATGCATCTGTGTTTGTGCGTATTCTATTTGTCTGTGTGTCATTCTTTGTTTTTATTTCTACTTTCATTTTCGCTATGAGAAACCATCGATCAAACTGCAGAAAGAATATCGCTAATTGTTTAGAGTAAAAAATTCCTACAATTCAGCTTCTGTGAGCACACGGATGAGTCCTATATACTTTGCTATAGTTTATACTTCTCGAAGTTCATGGTTACTGTATCCTTTATGGAAGTAACCACTTAGTCATCAGTTCAAATCTCAGGGCAGCCAACTGCACAAACACTAATGCCCCACTTGTTCTTCAGATGGTTTACGAAATGGTAGAAAGATTTTGGTAGAAAGAGACCGATAGAATAAGTACTAGGCTTACAAAGAATAAGTCCTGGGGTCAATTTGCTCGACTAAAGGCCATGCTCCAGCATGGCCGCAGTCAAATGACTGAAACAAGTAAAAGAGTTAAAAGAGTATATGTGAAAGTGCGTGGCCTAGTAGTAGGCTTTTGGACTTCTAGATGGAATTCCTTGGTGCGTGTTTGGTAGATTTTAAATAATCGATACACACTGTCTTCCTCATATGTGTGTCTGTATGTATAGGGCTTCCAGCCGTAAAAACCATGCCAAAACAGAGAGTGGAAGCCTGGTGCAGTCTCCTACCTAGCCAGCACTCCTGTCAAACCATCCAACCCATGCCAGCATGGAAAGCGGGCCTTAAATGATGAGAATGATGATGATATACGTACGTGTATATTTTTACACACATACGCACCTCCTATGAATGGAGCTCTGAGAACATCACAAATCATTGTACCATCTGGCAGAGAAGGAAGCCAAATAGCATGAAAGTTTGTATAACTGCCACAGGTGTAGTGTGCAGGTGCAGTCAGTACTGTGATGTCAGTGACTGGGTGAGGGGGAAACAGCAGGAGGGAGGGAGGGAGGGACGTGGATTGTGCTAATTAATCAAATAAACAATTAAAGTTCAGGTATCTTTCGAGATTGCATTGACCTTTTCTGCTGCTTCTGTGTGCGCGCGTCTCGTATGCATGTGTGTATGTATGTATTTATATGTATGTCTGTGTGTATATATATGTGTGTGCATGTATGTGTATATGTGCTGTGTGTGTATGTATGTGTGTATATGTGTGCTGTGTGTGTATGTATGTGTATATATATATATATTTATGTATGTGTATATATGTATGTGTATATATATAATATATGTGTGTGTATGTGTGTCTGTATATAAATGTGTGTGTGTATATGTATGTAAATATATATATATGTATGTGTGTATATTATATATATGTGTGTGTATATGTATATATAACTTTTTAAATGTCTTGATTCTTTATCCGTTTCCTCACCTACCGTTGTTTTTCTGTTATTTTGGTGCCTTCCAACAGTTCTATTAGGAATTTAGCTCTTATTTCTAAACAGGTCAATGCTGTTACTGCATCTTTATGCCTCATGGTAACTTTAAATTTTATATATATATAGAGAGAGAGACTTCAAAAAATTTTATATATATATATAGAGAGACTTAAAAAAATATGACAGATTGGTCATGGTTTGATTGTCGGCCGATCAGTTGGTCATTCAGTCAGTCGGTCGGTCGGTAAGTGGAAAGAAGCTAAATAAGGAATTCATAATGTTACGGCTGATTCTGTCTGATTCCAATCACTTGAAAGAAAAACGATAAACTTCAAAATATTACGAATTGAAGCCACCACACCCACACCCCTCACTCACCTTCACTTCCTCCTCTCCATCTTCAAAGATTAACCTTTTACTACCCATAGCTGTTGTAGTAGTTGTAATAATAGTAATCTTCATGATGATGATGTTGATGATGACGATGAGGAGGAGGAGGAGGAGGGGTAGGAGGATTGCGGGGGGGGGGGGTCTGTTATCTGTGTTAGTGTTATTTACCTTACAACACACAAGTGTATTGCATCAAGTCTTTGAATAATTTGCTTTTAGACACTTCTTATCTCTGCTGTGATCATTGATTTTTAGATTCCATTTACACATAGACCACACACACACATATGCACACATATATACATACATACACACACACACACACACTCGTGTGTTGCTATCGAATTGAATTAGATTGGAGAGGTCACCTGCACGTGCTTTCTCAGATATACCTGCCTCTCCTCCAACACAACTTCGCCCCAACACAGCTTCACTCCAACTCAGCTACACTCCTACAAAGCCACACTCCAACACAGCCACACCCCAGCTTCACTCCAACTCAGCTACACTCCTACAGAGCCACACTCCAACACAGCCACACTCCTACAGCGTCACATTCCAACACAGCCACACTCCAACACAACCACACTCCAACACAGCCACACTCTGACACAACCACACTCCAACACAGCCACACTCCAACACAGCCACACTCCAACACAGCCACACTCCAACACTGTAACACTCCAACACTGCCTCACTCCAACACTGCCTCACTCCAACACAGCCTCACTCCAACACAGCCACACTCCAACATGGCCCTACTCTCCAACAGAGCCTTACACTTAACACATCCTTCTTCTGACATTGCCTCATTCCAGCACCACCTTCCTTCCTCTTAGCTCCCACTCCAACTGTGAAATATTTTGTCCAACACTCAAACAACTCTGTCCCTTTTACTAGAGATGGCTGTAAAATCATGGCGCCTCATATTTACCAAAGCATAAAGGAATACCTGAGGCTCTCAAACCCAGACAGAACTTGATGCGGCGGGATTTTCACCAAAATATTTTGTTTCATAAATAACGAACAATTCATCTTACTTTGAGTGTGAATACAATGACTTCTTAATTTAATTTTAAAAATAAAATAAATTAAATATATAAAATGTCTATTGTACCAAATGACTTTTTAATATATATTTCAGCATTTCTGTTCTGCGGTACTTCAAAATATAACTATTCTAATACTGCTATACACTCACACATACACACCAATGTGTGTGTGTGTTAATTTGTATAAATAGGGTGTCTATAATATTTCTAAGTGTATATATTTGTATGCGTCTGTTTGAGTTAATTTTACGAATTATATATATAAGGGTATGCATATATATTTATGAATATTTATGGTTTTTTCTATATATTTATATGTGTATATATATATATATACACATATTTCATTTTATTTCATTTGATACATATATATATACATATATATATATATATATATATTGTGTGTATTAATTTGTATAAATTAATTTTATTTTTTCGTCACCCCTTTGATCTTGTCGTTTCATCTGTTCAAGTCTTGACGAAGAAGTTACAATGGAAAAACTATTATAGTGGTGAACTAACAACTAACTTGTTAGTCTTGTTTCAGAACACGACCATAATCTTTAATTTCAATTTTCATTTTATCCTCCAAGGAATTTGGCTAGAATTTTAGTCTTTAATTAAAGACATTTTTCCAAATAAAATACATTGTTTGAAAATAGTTTTTTTTTTTTTTCTGGGTGATTGGGTGGGGGTGAACACACACAAAGATATAAAAACACATACATAGAAGAAAAGCCAGACTTCTCTCCTTATTCCATCCATGACCCTCCCCATTATTTTCTTTGGTTTCTCCATATATGTGTGTGTGAGTGTGTACATATATGAGGGTATATGTGTGTGTATGTGTGAGTATGAGACCATTCCTGATTCTGTGATATAAACTGCATACATGTATGAGGGTATGATATGTGTGTATGTGTGCATATGTATATAGGTGTATGTGTATATATATGTGTGTGTGTATCCATATATATATATGTATATATTATATATATTTGTCTGAGTGTAATATAATCTATATATGTGGTGTGTGTATAATATATATATATATATGCACATATATACATGTGTATGTGTGCGTGTGTATATATATATAATATATATATATATATATATATATATATATATATGGATATGTATATATGTGTATATGTAATTATGGTGATATTTTTTTTATTTTTTTTTTTTATTTTATCTAGTTTCAGCTCACGAGCTGTGGCCATGCTGGGGCACCGCCATATTATATATATATGTGTATATATGATTGTGTGTGTGTTTGACTATGTGCATTTTCCTAAGCCTAAAGCTGTGACTGCCATATTTATCATGTGAAAGAATTCGGCAGAGAATTAGATATTTGCCAAAATATTAATACCCGTTTTTGACATCTGCTAAATAAATCAACTTATGAATTATTCAAGTCATTTCTAAGAAAATTCTTTAAATTTCGCAAGAACATATTTGTAAAAAAACACAGTAATACTACTACAACTACTACTACTACTACTACTAATAATAATAATAATAATAATAATACTGCTAATAATAATAATAATAATAATAATAATAATATAAATAAGACGATAATAATAATAATAATAATATTAATAAGACGATAATAATAGGAATATTAATAATAAATATTAATAAGGATAATTTTTTTTATAATCACGATGATAATATAAATAATAATAAGAAGTGATAATAATGGTAAATATAATAATTTTGTAGATAATAATATTAATAATGCAAATAATAGTAATAATAGTAATAGTAATTATATGAATTTATATAAATAATGATAACAGTAATAATAATAATAATAATAATAATAAATAATGGTAATGCTAAGAATGACAAGAAGAATAGCTATTGTGGCAGGAAAAAGAAGAAATATAACTTTTGGGAAAATGTCTTCAACCAACATTCGTAGAATCTGTTGCAAATAAACTGTGTTGCAAATCAATTTATAAGTTTTAACCTCAGAAATAATAGAGTAAAAAATATAGAATAACCATTCTTTGCTTACTCCAAGTTAGGTATAGGTGTTTTGCATGAGAATCATATCATTGCCATTTTGCTTGAACATTTTGCTTGGCACGTAAAAAGCACCATCCGTTTGTGGCTGTTGCCAGCCCCACCTGGCCCCCGTGCCGGTGGCACGTAAAAAGCACCATCCAATTGTGGCCGTTAGCCAGCCTCGTCTGGCACGTAAAAAGCACCCACTACACTCTCCGAGTGGGTGGCGTTAGGAAGGGCATCCAGCCGTAGAAACATTGCCAGATTAGACTGGGCCTGGTGCAGCCTTCTGGCTTCCCAGACCCCAGTTGAACCGTCCAACCCATGCTAGCATGGAGAACGGACGTTAAACGATGATGATGATGATGTGTCTGTTTAGCTGATAGTACCCTAACTGCGTTTTAAACGTTGGCACTTGTGCTGGTGGCATGTATAAAAGGATTCGAGCAAGGTCGTTGCCAGTACTGCCTGACTGGACCCTGTGCCAGTGGTACATAAAAAGCACCCGCTACACTCTCGGAGTGGTTGGTGTTAGGAAGGGCATCTGACTGTAGAAACTCTGCCAAATCAAGACTGGAGCCTGGTGCAGCCATCTAGTTCACCAGCCCTCAGTCAAAATCGTCCAACCCATGCTAGCATGGAAAGTGGACATTAAACGATGATGATGGTGGTGGTGCCAACTCAACTGAGACGATTCCTGATTCTGTGATATAAACTTTCTGTCACGACCTTTTTTAGCATTTAGATTATTCTGTCAAATGCAGAAGTAGGAATTTCAACCGTGTTTCGTGGTCTGTTACCACAACAGCTCCTTTATAGGATCCAGTTAGCTCAAGACATCATCAGGAGGAACCACGTCCAGTTTCGGCCCCTACTCCTCTACCGTTTTAGCGTGCACCCATCCCCCCGCACCTTTCGAGGGTGTCTTCAGCTCTGGTGTTGGGTGTATTATTCCGTAGCTTTGAGATTTCAATAATGAAATCATTTATTTTCAGAATGGCATTGTAGGGTAGGTGTGAGAAGTCAAATCTAGCCAGTTTGAACATACAATGGGTAAAATATTTGAGGTTGATACGGCCAGCATAAATGCTAAAGGGTTAAAGTGGTCTAACTTAGTACCTTCTTCCATCAAAGCAAATGAATTGACCCCGAGACTTTCCTTTTTTTTTTTTTTTGTACGCCTTTGAACTTATTCTGTTGGAATCTTTTTGCCGAACTTCTAGGTTACGGGGATGTAAACAAACCAACACCAGTTGTCCAGCAATGGTGGGGAACAAACACGCACACACAGATACATACACATATATACACGGCTCTTGTGGTACCTTCCACCCATGCAAGCATGGAACACGAACTTTGATGGTGATGATGATCATACACGCTCACAATGAGTTTCTTTCAGTTTCCATCCACCACATCCACTCGCAAGAATCTGTTCAGTCTGAGGCTATAGTAGAAGACACTTGCCCAAGGTGGCACTGAATTGGTGTGCATATGCATGTGTGTGTGTATTCATATATGTGTCTATGTATTACCATGATGAGCTAAGGAGGAAGAAATCCCTCCAGAATTGGTGGGACGTAGAAGGGGGGGGTCACTCGATCTGTCATTACCCTACTCAGAGCAAGGAAGTCCATTAAGAAAATAGATTTCACTGATCCTTAGTTTAACACCCTATTACAAACCTAGCAACCGCATCCTCCCTAAACTCTGAGCATCCATAAGGGAAGACTTATATTCCAGGTGACAGCTGTGTGGATGATGCCGACGGTTATAAGGCAGTGGGGTGAGCCTGAGGAAAAAGGGTCCTAGCTGATAATCTTAAACTAATATTTGTGTCCCTAAAACCTAAAGTACTGGTTCTTATATCTTATTTTTTGCTGCGTGCGGCAGACGCAGGGGTAAGAGCTGTTTCCTGTATTTAATAAATAACCGGTTTCCAAAATCTATTTAGTAACCAGCATCTTACTTACCATTGCTTTTTAAAACAGCTTATGTGGTTTTATATATGTATATATATATGTATATGTATGTATGTATATACATATATATATGTATGTATGTGTGTGTGTATATATATGTGTATATATATATATATATGTGTGTGTGTGTGTGTGTGTGCGTGTGTATATATGTGTGTGTGTGTGTATGTGTGTGTGTGTGTATATATGTGTGTGTGTATATATGTGTATATATATATGTGTGTGTGTGTGTATATATGTGTATATATATGTGTGTGTGTGTGTATATATATATGTGTGTGTGTGTGTGTATATATATATATGTGTGTGTGTATATATATGTATATAAATATATATATGTGTGTGTATATATATATGTGTATAAATATATATATGTGTGTGTGTATATATATGTATATAAAAATATATGTGTATGTATTTATATGTATATAAAAATATATAGACACACACACATCTATATAAATATATATCTGCATGTATATATAAATATAGATATGTATAAGTACATACACATATATATTATACATACACATATATATGCACACACACAGAGATATACACACACATATGAATATATTTGCATATATATATATATATATATACATACGTATTACCTTTCAAGCTGTCAGCCATATCTATGTTAAGTCTTATTTCCCAGAATTATCCTGCTGTGTGTGGGGAGGCTTAAAAGGGGATAAAGCAAGCATTAGACAGACATCAGAGTGATACGGAATGATCTTTTTTCAACAAGGATATCAAATTTCTCTAATGTTTGACTATCAGAAGTGATACAGTCCAAAGATGGAACCCAGTCCCCTACATTTCATAGTTCAGTCCCCCTCTTCATATCACATACCTTACTGTTTTAACCTTTGGCCTCTGTCTTGTGTATCACATGGCATCCATGCATCGTATAATGATACACTCTCCAATATTTTTTCAGTTCTCAGAGTATCTTGGGACTTATAAAATTAAGCTTTATATTACTAGATTTACTCAGAACATATGTGATATGTTAGTTAGTTAATTTTTTGGCTCAAAAAGCAAAGAGCAAGGCCATGTAGGGGGATATGGAGTTATGTACAGGGTGGTGTTCATGTAAAGAGTTCAGGCCACTTGTGGTCAAGGGAGACTTTGAACCGAGCGGTCATCGGCATCTTCACTATCTCGTCCAGCAGCTTATTCCACGGATCCGCAACCCGGACGGAGAAATCCCCTCTCCTTCGATTGAGATGAAATCGTCGCAGATAGAGCCTTTCAGAGTGACCCCGCAGCCGACACTCTGGAGCAGGAGTGAAGAACAGCTCTTTCAAGAGGTTACACTTTCCGCTTATGATGTTGTGAGCAAGAATGAGATCACCACGGCGGCAGTGTTTTTCTAGGAATAAAGCTCGAGCGTCTTCAGCCTTTCTTCAAAAGACAAATGCTTGAGACCAGAAACAAGGGTTAATTAAAAATCTGAACACCATCATGGACATATTGGGCGAACTTAGGAAAATGTTTTGGACAGGTAACAGGTCAAAGCCAAGGGAAGCTCCCACCACACACTTGTAATAGCAGCCAAATTCTCCACGAATAGAAGCACTGTCTTTAACTCAGAGTCTGCCAAAAAAAATGTATACACACTTCATCATCATCATCATTAATTAATGTCCGTTTTCCATACTGGTATGGGTTGGATGGTTTGACTGAGGTCTGTAGAACCAGCAGTTGCACCAGGCTCCAATCTTGATCTGGCAGAGTTTCTACAGCTGGATGCCCCTTCCTAACGCCAACCACTCCGAGAGTGTAGCGGGTGCTTTTAGGTGCCACTGCCATGGGAGCCAGTAAGGCAGGACTGGCAATGATCACATTCGGATGGTGCTTTTTACATGCCACCGGTACAGGAGACAGTCCGGGGGTGCTGGCATCAATCACAATCAGTTGGTGTTTTTTATGTGCAACACCTACCCTACAAAGAAGTTCTCTGTATAGGCACAGGCGTGGCTGTGTGGTAAGGAGCTTGCTTTCCAACCATATGATTCTGTGTTCAGTCCCACTGCATGGCACCTTAGGCAAGTGTCTTCTTCTATAGCCCTAGGTCGACCAAAACCTCATGAGCGTGTTTAGTAGACAG
This sequence comes from Octopus sinensis, assembly GCF_006345805.1. Classification (NCBI taxonomy): domain Eukaryota; kingdom Metazoa; phylum Mollusca; class Cephalopoda; order Octopoda; family Octopodidae; genus Octopus; species Octopus sinensis. The sequence goes on along the minus strand of NW_021835184.1, from coordinate 31,721 downwards.
AAACTGAAAGAAACCTCTCATAACTATTTATGTGTGTGTGTGTGTGTGTCTTTGTGTCTGTTTCTGTCCTACCACTTCTTGACAATTGGTTTTGGTATCTCTTTTCTCTTTTACTTGTTTCAGTCATTTGACTGCGGCCATGCTGGAGCACCGCCTTTAGTCGAGCAAATCGACCCTGGGACTTATTCTTTGTAAGCCCAGTACTTATTCTATCGGTCTCTTTTTGCCGAACTGCTAAGTGATGGGGACGTAAACACACCAGCATCGGTTGTCAAGCAATGCTAGGGGGTACAAACACAGACACACAAACATATACTCACACATACATACATATATATATATATACATATATACGACAGGCTTCTTTCGGTTTCTGTCTACCAAATCCACTCACAAGGTTTTGGTCGGCCCGAGGCTATAGTAGAAGACACTTGCCCAAGATGCCACGCAGTGGGACTGAACCCAGAACCATGTGGTTGGTAAGCAAGCTACTTACCACACAGCCACTCCTGCACTTATGTTGACATCTGTAACTTAGCAGTTCAGCCAAAGAGACCAATAGAATAAGTACCAAGCAACTAAAAGATAAAAGATAGATTGACCTGAAAATAGCTGCTTTTAAGCTGGATCAAATTAAACCACCTACTTACACACTGATCTCTCACTGGATTAAACCAGCCACTTTCATTTTGATCTCTGGTCTGACTAAACCAGCTACTTGAAACACTGATTTGCGTTAACCTCACCAATTACTTTCGAATTGATCCTTGATTTACCAAAACCAGCTACTTCCATACTGATTACAGATTTGCCTAAACCACCTGGTCTCTGGTTTACCTAAACCAGCTTCCCACCCCACCCCACCCATTCTGATGTCTCTTTGATTTAACTAAGTCAGCTATTTTCACACTGGTCTCTGTTTGATCTGACTTAACTGACAACTTTTCACACTACTCTGACCTAACATAAATGCAAATTTCACAGACATCTTTTGATTTTTATCTGAATTAACAACTTCTACTAAGATGTACGACTGATATCAGCTGCTTCCACACATCTGGTTTTAAACTAAAACGACAAGTTATCTATCTTTTGTGTAGTCACTCAACAGTCTCCATTATGACTAACTGGACTAATCTACTTCAACAGACTCATTACCATCTTTAAAATAAGGACCACATGTTTTAAGTTAGGGGTCTTAGATTACCTTAATCCTGTAAGAAAAGCAAGATATCTACAATCAGAATTAGTGTTACATAACATTGACATTTAGCATACTGTAGGTGCATCATATCACAATATGAGTTTTCTCCCCTGTATTAACAAGGCATTGGCAGGGGAAACAATTCTGGGGAAAATGCAGTGTGCTAAAGGTTAATAATAGTTATATATGCATTATACCTTAGTGGGCTTTTACCCTTTTATAGGGGCTGCCAAAACATCTGATATGAAGAGAAGCTGTATTTAGACTAGCTACTTGGTCTGAATGCTTTCAACCTTGTGGAATACCAACAGTGGGCTACAAGAATCATGCAGTAGAGTTGGTGAAATTGGTACCAATATATGTATATATATCATCATCATCGTTTAACGTCCGCTTTTTATGCTAGCATGGGTTGGACGATTTGACTGAGGACTGGTGAACCAGATGGCTACACCAGGCTCCAATCTTGATCTGGCAGAGTTTTTCGCTGGATGCCCTTCCTAACGCCAACCACACA
>NW_021835184.1:10000-20000 GCF_006345805.1 Octopus sinensis | reverse complement strand
CCACCACCACCACCACCATCGCCACTGCCACCTCCACCATGGCTCTCCCCCGCCACCTACTCTCCTGCCTCTTTATCTTTTAATAAACTGTTTGTTTCTTTTTCTCTTTCCCACATTTTAGAGGAAATGCATTTAGTCAAACCACAACTACTGTTAATACTATTAGCAGTACTAGTATTATTATTATCATTATTATTATTATTATCATTATTGTTATCATCATCATTATTATTATTAATATTATGCCAGCATTGCCTTACTGGCACCTGTGCCGGTGGCATGTGTAAAAGATTCGAGCGTGGCTGTTGCTAGTACCGCCTGACTATCCCCGTGCCGGTGGCATGTAATAGCACCCACTACACTCTTGGAGTGGTTGGCGTTAGGAAGGGCATCCAGCTGTAGAAACCTTGCCAGATCAGATTGGAGCCTGGTGCAGCCATTTGGTTCACCAGTCCTCGGTCAAAATCATCCAACCCATGCTAGCATGGAAAGCGGACGTTAAACGATGATGATGATGATGATTAATATTATTATTATTATTATCATTATTAAGGTGATGAGCTGACAGAATCATTAACATGCCAAGCAAAATGTTTAGCAGTGTTTCATCTGTCTTCATACTCTGAGTTCACATTCCGCCAAAGTCAACTTTGCCTTTACCCTTTCGGAGTTGATTAAATAAGTACCAGTTATGCACTGGGGTCGATGTAATCGACTTAGTCCCTTCCCCCAAATTTGAGTCCTTGTGCTTCCAGTAGAAAGGATTATTATTATTATTATTATTATTATCATTATTATTATTATTGTTATTACTACTACTACTACTACTAACCATTACTGGTACTAGTATAATTATTATTACTATTACTGCTAAGCATAGCTTTGAGCATGGCTGTGTGGTAAAATGTTGTATTTCCAATGATATTGTTATAGGTTCAGTCCCACTGTATGGCATCTTGGATAAGCATCTTTATAACTACAACTCTGGGCCGACCAAAGCCATCTGATTAGATTTGGTCAGTGCTCTGTGTGTGTGTGTGTGTGTTACTGTAACCTTACCTTGATTTCATGTGTAAACGAGTGTCACTGTTGAGCAAGCGGTGTCCTTCATCTGTAGTCATCAGTGGAAACATGTCTGGTCATGGGACAGTGGTGGTGGGGGGGGGTCACTATTACCTTATTTGTAAGCAAGTGAGGGTTGGCAACATGATGGTAGAACATCCCCGACTGGAAAACCTGGCACAAAATCTGTCTGACCCATGCAATGAGGAATGGCAAAAGTGGACGTTGAAATGAAAATGACAACTCTTTTACTTGTTTTGGTCATTTGCCTGTGGCCATGCTGGAGCACCGCCTTTAGTCGAGCAAATCGACCCCAGGACTTATTCTTTGGAAGCCTAGTACTTATTCTATCGGCCTCTTTTGCCGAACCGCTAAGTTACGGGGACGTAAGCACACCAGCATCGGTTGTCAAGCGATGTTGGTGGGGACAAACACAGACACACAAACATGTACACATATATATATATATATATATATACATATATACGATGGGCTTCTTTCAGTTTCCGTCTACCAAATCCACTCACAAGGCTTTGGTCGGCCCGAGGCTGTAGTAGAAGACTCTTACCCAAGGTGTCACGCAGTGGGACTGAACCCGGAACCATGTGGCTGGTAAGCAAGCTACTTACCACACAACCACTCCTGCGCGATGATGATGATGATGATGATTATATTATTATTATCATCATTATTATCATTATTATTGTTGTTGTTGCTGTTTACCTTCAATCTAACAACTCAGGAGATTAATTTTGCTTCAACAGAAAATATCAGCAAGTTTTTTTTTTTAATATCTATTGTTCTTCTATATATCATTCTTTACACTTTATAACTAAGCTTGTTTGTGTTGCTGCTGCTGCTGCTGCTGCTACTACTACTACTACTGCTGCTGCTGCTGCTACTACTACTACTACTGCTGCTGTTGTTGTTGGAGAGAGGCTTTTTTCTTTTTTCAAATTTTTAGTTTTCTTCGCCAATCATATTTCTAAACTGTTGATAGTATCGTGTGTGTCTTTTACTTTGCTTTTAATTAACGTAGATTTCGTTAAACAATAACGACAATGATGATGATGATCATCATCATCATTATCATTATCATCATCACTATCATCACCACCACCACCGCCCTCACCATTTTAACCATCATCATCATCATCATAATAACATTGACAAACAACAGCAATAATTACCATCATCATCATCATCATCATCAAGACTATAATGACATCGACAACAACAGCAACAACAATAATAATGATAACAATAATTAAAAACGAAATCATTATGAATATGAAAAGGATTTTCTTTGTTTTTTTTTTGTTTTGTTTGTTTTTTTTTGTTTTTGTTTTTTTGCTTTGTTAGGAATTTTCTTGGAGTTGATTAAATTTCGTCGTGGAAATTTAACGAGATTTATAATTTTCGATATCAAAGTCAGATAGGTGGTGTATATTTTCATTCTCTTCATAATAGTGAATACGAAAATAACATGCTAAAACCTCAAACTTTCGGTAATTTTCAATAGTTTATTTAATTTTAATTTTTTCTGGGTTTTTTTTTTCACCTTAGTATCTATTGTAAATATCAAACCTTCGATAATTTTAGTAATTTTTTTTGTTTGTTAATTACAATTTTTTTTTTTCGTGGTTTTACTTCGTTAATAACTAAAGTGGATTAATTGTTGTAATGTTGTTAAGGTGTTGGAATTACTAAACACTTCGTTATAATACTTGTTCGTAATTATTCGAACACCTGATGCAGGTGTGGTTATGTAGTGAGGCAGCTTACTTCCCAAGCATCAGGTGTTGGGTTCTATCCCTTGGTACAAGCTTTAGTCTTGGGCCAACGAAAGCCTTGCTAGTAGATTAGGTAGACGGAAACTGTGTGGAAGCCTGTCATGTTTGTCTCTCAATCTAAGCCATTCGTACTGAAGTTACATCTCTTGTCATTCGATGATGGTGATTCAGTTGTTTGATCTCAACTGAGTTACCTGCCCCTGACTTAACGAGTAAGTGGTTGAGTATTCCGCAGACATGTATACCCTTGATGCAATTGTCAGGCTGAACCAGCTTGGCACAATGTGTGTGTGTGTGTGTGGTGTGTGTGTGTGACAGGACTGTATACACCATGTGGTTACAATACTTGTTCTTAATTGCTCGAAAACCTGTCTAAGGGCCCGGTTGTTTGGTTAAAAGACTTGCTTCCCAACCATGTGGTTTCAGGTTCTGTCCCACTGTGCAGCACATAACACAAGTGTTTTCCATTGTGGTCTCAGTGCAACCAAAGCTTTGCTAGGGGATTAAGTGGATGGAAACTGTGTGGAAACCTGTCACATGTTTATCTCTCAACCTAGCCCAATCACTACAGTTGTCACCTACTCTCCCCTACAACCTGTATCTATCACCCACCCCACACTTGTTCTTCCCTCATTATGTTCTCTCCTTCACCCTTTTCCTATTCCTCCCTCTCTCTCCCTGGAGAAAGCAAAGTCTTCAGTGTGAGTATGTGGTTTGTGGGGTCGACCGCGTCCTCCGCTTCATTTTTTGTTAATCACTCATTCTCATTTAATTGTATATATTTTAATTGTTTGTTTATTCATACGTTTCGTTTCGTCTCATTCGATACCCTGACGCCAACGTTTGTTTTGTCTGTCCCCCCTATTGTCCCCTCTTTTTCTCAACCTTATGGTGAATAAAGAAATACTCTCTCTCTCTCTCTCTCTCTCACTCATGCATCTTCCTCCCTCCCTCCCACAGTATTCCTGCTTCTTCTTATTCTTTTGCCATTCACCTCTACTCACCTCATACCTTGCACTGGGCTCCATGCAGCAGGAGCAAACTTGTGACTTCATCATCGCAAAGTAAACTTTCTTAACCTATTTCTTTACTACCCACAAGGGGCTAAACACAGAGGGGACAAACAAGGACAGACATAGGTATTAAGTCGATTACATCGACCCCAGTGCGTAACTGGTACTTAATTTATCGACCCCGAAAGGATGAAAGGCAAAGTCAACCTCGGCGGAATTTGAACTCAGAACGTAACGGCAGACGAAATACCTATTTCTTTATTACCCACAAGGGGCTAAACGCAGAGGGGACAAACAAGGAAAGACATAGGTATTAAGTCGATTACATCGACCCCAGTGCGTAACTGGTACTTAATTTATCGACCCCGAAAGGATGAAAGGCAAAGTCGACCTCGGCGGAATTTGAACTTAGAACGTAAGGACAGACGGAATACCGCTAAGCATTTCGCCCGGCGTGCTAACGTTTCTGCCAGTTTGCCGCCGTTTGGCCGTTCTGCACAAAAATGGATGCATATCATTTCTTCTAAATTACTAAGTATATGGATACTAAATAAAGGATCAGTAGGTTTGAGAGAGAGAGAGAGAGAGAGAGAGAGAGAGAGAGAGACTAAGGACTCTGTGGTGTGTGTGTGGTCGGAAGCAGAATATGATCTCTATGGTTTCCTAATCTTAGGAATCAATATCGTATGGCTCTGTCTCCCGTCTCTTCTGCTTTCACACTGGACAGTGAAATGTGCAGTCCATCTCTGTATACGTGTGTGTATATATTATATATATATATATATATATATATATATGTCTGTCTGTGTGTGGTGTATGTGCAATGTAATATACATGTATTTGTGTAGTTGTGTATATATACATACATATATATATATATATATATATATATATATATATATATATATATATACATACATATGTATACCTACATACATATATATGCATGTGTCTGTAATCTATGTCTATATATACTTGTATATTTGTGTAATATATATAAATGCATGTATGTAGGATATGTACGTGTTTATATTATATATGCGTGTGTGTATATATATATATATGTATATATATATGTGTGTATATATATATGTGTGTGTGTATATATATACACATATGCGTATATAGTATATCTACATATGTATATGCATATATCTCTCTCTCTGTGTAATAAAATATTCATGTATGTGTGTGTTTGTCTATATATTCACATTCACACACAGATGATGTTACAATTGCCAATCTAGTGTAACTTTTCGCTGGTGCTAGTGTGTGCACTCACAAGTAATGATTGATGCTTGATGGCCACCACTTATCCCCCACGACCACCACCACCAACAACCACTACAGCCCGCTGTCATTCCCAACTCTGACCGACCCCTTCCCCCTTTCTGACTTTTCCTTCTCCATCTCCCTCTTTCTCTCTCTCCATCTCTCCCTCTCTCTCCCTTCTTACCTTAATCATAACTTACTGTTGTCCTCTGCCCAGCAAGCTATTACATGTACCTATCTATCTATCTTCCTATCTATCTATCTATCTATCTGTGTGTGTGTGTTATATGCATTCATCTTCTTTCTTCCCTTCTTTCTTGCCTTCCAACTTGACTTAATCATAACTTTGTGTTTGCATCTGTCCAGCAAACTCATATATATATATATATATATATATACACTTACGCACATATATATATAGAGATACATACACACACACATGTATATATATATATAATGTATGCACATACATATGTATATATATATACACACACACACATTCGTATATACACATACACACATTCATGTGATAAATACAAACACATAATATATATACATGCATCTGTCTTCATGTATATATATATATATAATATATATATATATATAGGCATTCATCATAGTTTCTACTCCCTCCCTCTCTCTCTCTCTCTCTCATTCTTCATCTCTCTCCCTCTCTCCTTCTTCTCCCATGTCATAACTATCCTTTAGTTACTGACTTAGATGCATTTCTCCAAATCTTCCCTTTAATGACTGTCTTTCAGAAAAAGTGGGAATCCTAATAACTGTTGGCATTTCCATTATTTCGGTTACTACAGCTGCTGCTGCTGCTGCTACTGCTGCTACCAGTGCTGCAATAAGGAGAGAGAGATTGGTGCGTGGCAGGGGTGGAGAGACACAGGCAACAGTAACCAAACTAGCTGAGCTTTAAAGTCGGTAATCCATCACGGAGCCAAAGTCTAAATAGGGAGTTTGGACAAGGGGTAGGATTGTTTCATAATGATTGGGTGAGAGAGAGAGAGGGAGGGAGGGAGGATGGATGGAGAGAGAGAGATAGTATGGGGGGAGTTGGGAGAGCGTCGGTGAGGGGTGTGGGCAGGAAGGATGGAGGAACTTGGAGACTTCTTATTGTTTCTGAATATTCTTCATAAACATTCCTTAATACAGGCAGCTGATATGCTCCATCTACTTGACGTGTGTGTCTATGTGCCTATACATATATATATATATATATATATATATATGTATATAGATATATATATATATATATATTATATACATACATACATACATACATACATATATATATATATATATACATACATACACATGTATGTTTTTGTATATATGTTTGTAGATGTGTATGTGTGTCTTTGTGTGTGCATGTATATGTGTGTGTATATACATACATATATATATATATATATATGTCTCTGTCTGTATGTATATATACATATATGTATGTATGTTTTTGTATACGTGTGTCTTTGTGTGTGCATGTGTATGTGTACATATGTATGCACATGTATGTAGATGAACGTATCTTCATATATCAATGTATTTATCTGTCTCTCATATATATATATGTGTGTGTGTTTATAAATATTATATACACACCATATGTGTATATGTATGTATAAGTGCATACATGCACATGCATGTGTGCTTGTTGGTATATGTAGGTGGCGTGTTGATATGTCCATATATACACACACGTGTACATTGGTGTGTTCATATAGGCTTGTGTATGTGTATTCATGTATATATATATATACACGTATATACATTTGCATGTGAATTCATATATATATGTGGTGTGTGTTTTCATATATATGCTTATATAGACGTGTATGTATATTTGTGTATATATATATATATGTATATATATGTATATATATGTGCTTATGTAGATATGTGTATGTATATCCATTTATATGCTTATATAAAGGTGTATGTATATTCATATAAATGCTTATATAGACATGTGTGTATTCACATGTGTTTATATAGATGTATTTATTCATATGTATGTCGATAAATGCTTGTCTTCATATGTTTATATTGTCATCCGCATGCATATATCCTTATCTACTTATATACACATGCACATATGCTTATGTATCAACAGACACACACACATACGGTGACTTCTTCAAACCATCTAATAATATATGCCAAAGCTGTCTTTAACAACTTGAATATTGTGTGTATTTGTGAATGTGTGTCCCTGTACTTGTAAGATTGCGTGTCTGTGTCCACGTGTGTATATTTGTCTATGTGGGTACTTCTTCAAACTAACACTACTTCATCTCTTTCTCACTCTCCCTCTCTGTCTCTCTATCTATCTATCTCTCTCATACCTAGTCCAGGCATCAAAGCTATTTGTCTGTGAGCTAAAATGTTTCTTTCCTTCTCTTTCTTCAATTGTCATCTGAATATTTCGGTAATATAAATAATTATTTCAAAATAAAAAAGGAAAGATATTTGTTGTGGAAGAATTCCAACCCCACTCCCATGCGATTAATGGTGGACTGTCTCGTTGTTATAAAACAAAGAACTGTCAAGTCATCAAGGGTTCGTGTTTGTAGCAGTTCACTGTGAGCTGTTGATGTAGAGCATTGAGTCTCGTGTAACAGTAATAGTAGTGCGTCGTGTGTATACTTTCTTTCCCCCTGCTTCATTATATTATATACCCAATACAAGGATATAAAAGTATTATCATATCACAAATCTGGTTGTGTGGTTAAGACATTTCTGATTTTGTAGTCTTTCAATCTCTGGTCCAATCCCACTGTGCAGCAACTTGCGCTGGTGTCTTCTCATCTGACCAGTGCTTTGTCAGCAAAATTTAGTCAAATGGAAACGGTGAAGAAGACCATTTTATATGTGTGTGTATGTATGTAAGGAATAGTCACAAATGCTAGAAACATGTGAAAGACAAAGCAAATGAAAACTTACCCTTCATCAGCTATGTCACTTGGGATTCTGGCAGTTTTGACACCTTGAAATGGAACCTTTTATCTGAATAGAATCAACAACTGATATTTTGTTCCATTCTTGGGAAGAAACCTTTATTCTACATCACTTTAGGTCTCTCTCTCACTTCTATCTCCATCTCCCTCTCTCTCCCTGTCTCTGTCTCTCTGTCTTTCTCTCTTTCTCTTCTATCTCTATCTCTCTGTGTCTTTCTGTCTCTTTCTCTTTACATTATTTCACTTAATTATTTCTCTTTGTCTTTCTCTCTCTCTCTCTCTCTTTACTGTTTCTTCCTTCTCTCTCTCCACCTCTCTGTCTCACTCTCTCTCTCTCTCTCATACACATATATTTTCTCTTAATTACTATTTTTGCAATTAATGAAATCCTACCAAGGAATCTCACACAATTGACAGCTTTTCCTTTCTTTACAAATGTACAATCAAATTGATAGAACCAGCTGAACGGAAAGCTGTGGCTGTCATACACTCTTGACAAAACACACGTATATAATTTCTGAAATAATGTATGCTTTTCTTTTGAACAAATCTTCAGTGATTTATTTTTTAAATCAAAATTTTTTTCTAAGGTTCATCTCAGATAATAAAAAAAAAAATGCTAAAAAATATTGGTAATCTCACTAAAAGAACTTACAAGGGCTTCTAAGAAGCCTCTTATCTGTTTAATTTTGTAGAAATACATGATATTTACTGGAAATTTTTATCTAAAATATTCTTTTTTTTTTCTGCTCTTTTCAGGTAAACAAAATATTTGACATCTTCAGCTTGCTTCTTGCCATATCAAAAGCCTACGTCTTCATCGTTCTCGTCTGTCATCAACTAAATCAGGAATAAGTCTCACACACTTTTCTTGTTTGTTTGTTTGTTTTTTTTTACTTGGGTTTATTTCTTTCTTTCTTTCTTTCTTCCTTTTTTATATCATCTCAATTAATTCTTTTTTTTTTGACGTTTTTTTTTTAAATTTAAAAAGAGAATTTTTTTTTTATATACTTTTGCAATTTTTCTCCTCTTCAGATATGTCATGTTGTAAACATTGTGACGTAGTTTCTCTCTCTCTCTCTCTCCTTCCCTTTCTCTTTATCTCTCCCCTTTTCTCTCTCTCTCCTTTTTCTCTTTCTCTCACTCTCCTCTTTCTTCTTCCCTTTCTCTCTCACCTCTTTTTCTCTCATCTTTCTCTTTCTTTCTCACTCTCCTTTCCTTCTTCACTTTCTCTCTATCCTTCTCTCTCTCTCCTTTTTCTCTTTCTCTCACTCTCCTCTTTCTTCTTCCCTTTCTCACCTTTCTTTCCCTCTCTCTCTCTCTTTCTGCTTTCCTTCTTCACTCCCTCTCTACTTCTCATTCTCTCTCTGTCTTTCTCCTGTCTCTCTCTCTCTCTCCCTTTTTCTCTTTCTTCCCCCATCACTCCCCCCACCCCCTCCGTTCGTGGTTTAAATCAAGAAGAAGTATCAAAATTGAACAAATATAAATTAGAAGACTGCCATCTTTTTAGCTTTTTATATAATTAATTCATTTAACTACCTTCTGGCTAAATGAAACTATTTCAGTCTTTTATTGATTCCATTTGTTGTGCAGCGGCCATGCTGGAGCACAGCCATCTAAAAGATATTTTTCTTGTATTTTTTTTTTTTTTTTTCTTTCTGTGTAGCCAATCCATTCCACCCAGCTTCTCCAGCCCGGCACATGTTTTGTTTGTCTGCTATCAATTGCCGAGATACACTGTGACATTGATACATCAGTTCACATGAGTAAACATACACACACACACACGCGCGCGCACACACACACATACACACACTTTTTCACACAGTCACAGACATGCACATTTTTCTAATGGTAGAGCTCGAGGTAGATAAGGCTGCAAGTAGAAGCG
>NW_021835184.1:5000-7500 GCF_006345805.1 Octopus sinensis | reverse complement strand
CTCGCACCGACACCATGTGATCTGCTAGAAGACAGCCCTCTAGGACGTTCCTTTCTTGAAGTTCTTTCTCCTAAGACCATGGTGCCATTAGTCTGCAAAATTAATCTCCGCACATACACATTGGTACCTCTCTCTCTCTCTTTCTCTCTGTCTGTCTGTCTGTCTCTCTCTCTCTCTCTATCTATCTATCTAACTATCTATCTGCAATAAAAGATGCTCATTAACATATCGGTAAAGTTTATAGCATAGAAATTTCTGTCTGTCTGTCTTTCATTAATGATTCTTAATTTCATGTTGGTGGCAGGACATAATGGTCTAGATTATTATTATTATTATTATTATTATTATTATTATTATTATTATTATTATATTATTATTATTATTATTATTATTATCAATCATCATCATCAGTTTTATCATTCTTCTATTATTATTATTATCATCATTATTATTATTCTTATTACAATTATCATTTTCATCTTTATCATTACTGTTACTATTATTATTGTTGTTATCAATTTATTGATCTCATCCGTATTTGTTTTATTGTTGCTTTGGTCTCTCCTTTCTTTCTTTCTTTGTTTCTTGTATTTTCAAAGAAATCGATCTTCAGAAATTTGCATAAAATGCCTCTTGTTATTCCTTACCTTTTTTCCTTTTCTTTTCTTTTCTACGTGTGTGTATGTATACATGCACACACACATATACTTTGGTAGATATGTGTAGACATATATATATATATATATATATATATATATATATATATATATATATGTATGTCTTTTGTCTTTGTTTTCATTTCCCTTGGTTCCTCCTCCTGATTTCAAATACAATCGGCGACAAGGGATCTTATGAAATATGTTCATATTTAATCTCAACTTTTCCTTTTTGTTTGTTTTTTTTTTTTGCTCCATCTCATCCCATCCCCCTCTACACACCTCCGTCTCCTCTCTCCTCGTTCAAATTATGTTTCGTTAAAGCATAAGTATTATATTCTTGCACATTGCCAAAAACACACATACATTCACAACCTGAAGATAATAGCTTGCTGAGATTTTTTTTCTTTTTCTTTCCTTTTATTTTTTTGTTTTTTCCTTTTCCTGTTTTTTTTGTTTTTGTTTTTTTTTTGTATTTTCGTTTTTTTCTTTTCTTGGGGTTTTCTGATTCAAGCAACAAAGGCCAATATTTTAATTGCCACAACTCATTTGCTGCAATAAAACCTGACACCATCACCCTCCCACCCATCCTCTACGCCCCCTTGTCACTCCCACACCCAACCCCATTCTTCTCATCTCTCACTCCAACAATCACACTCACCACTCGGACCATCTCCAGCCAACACACCCAACCACAATGCATTTCATAAAGAGGTGTTTGAATTTCATTTCATATTAGGGCCCCAAATATGTAATCAGGTCCTTGCTTAACCCCTTAGTGTTCACATTATTCTGTCAAAATTAATCCTTATTTATTCACATTGTTTTGAATTAATCAGACATTATCTCATATTTGACATGATGTGATATTTATTTAGATGATTGTGAGGTGTTTCTGCCTTGTTAATTAATAGATTCTCTAGCTTTGAGATTTCAATGATGTGATTGTTTATTTAGATGACTTGTAGGGTGGTGTGAGAGGCTGGATCTGGCCTTGTTTTGAATTAATCATGCATTATCTCATAGCTTTGCGATTTCAATGATGTGATTATTTATTTTTAGAATGACATTGTAGGGTAGTGGTTGAGAGGCTGGACCTGGCCTTGTTTTGAATTAATCATGCATTATCTCAAAGCTTTGAGGTTCAATGATGATATTGTTTATTTTTAGAATGACATTGTAGGGTAGGTGTGAGAAGCTGGATCTGGCCTTGTTTTGATTAATAAGCATTATCTCATAAGCTTTGAGGTTTCAATGATGATATTGTTTATTTTTAGAATGACATTGTAGGGTAGGTGTGAGAAGCTGGATCTGGCCTTGTTTTGAATTAATCATGCATTATCTCATAGCTTTTAGATTTCAATGATCTGATTGTTTATTTTTAGAATGACATTGTAGGGTAGGTGTGAGAGGCTGGATCTGGCCTTGTTTTGAATTAATCATGCATCATCTCATAGCTTTGAGATTTCAATGATGTGTTTGTTTATTTTTAGAATGACATTGTGGGGTAGGTGTGAGAGGCTGGATCTGGCCTTGTTTTGAATTAATCCTGCATTATCTCACAGCTTCGAGATTTCAATGATGTGATTGATTATTTTTAGAATGACATTGTAGGGTAGGTGTGAGAGGTCAGACAGAGCTAGTTTAACCTTTTAGCATTCAGACTACTCTGTCGAAAGTAATGCTTATTTTATTCACATTGGCTTGGATTATTAATCAAGAATTATCTTAGATTAGCTTAGAGATTTCGATGAGGTAACTGTTAATTCTTCGAATCATATCGTACGGTTGGTGTGAGAGGTCAGATCTGTCCAGAGTGAACATAAAAAAGGTCAAATATTTCA
>NW_021835183.1:12500-42683 GCF_006345805.1 Octopus sinensis | reverse complement strand
ACACACAAACATACATACGCACACATGCATACAGACCTACAAACATACATACATAGCTACACATACATACACACACATAATACATAGCTACACATACATATAGACCTACACGCATACACATACATACATACATACATACATACATACACACAAACGTACATACATACAAACCTACACACACATACATACATACATACACACACATACATACATACACACACATACATACATATAAACACAAATACATACACACAAACATACACATGCATACATACAGACCTACACAGACATACGTACTACCCCCACTCTGTTTTAACTATATTTCTCACCTTCTTTGCTTTCCCGCGTTACTTCCTTTTCCTCTTCTCTTCCTATTGCAAACCTGTGCTCATACAACCCCGCCTTAATTCATACATCCATACCTACACGCATACAGAAATGTACGCCAGCACACACACACACACACACACACATTTATCCGTATCTTTTTGTATGTGTTTTTGTGTGCAATAGACGTAGTTTTTTTTCATGTAAATATTTATAAACGCGCGCACACACAAATATGCGTATATATTTATATGTGAATCTTTCCTCTGAGCGTACGTACGAGGTGTGCGTGCGTGGCTGTACAGCTATGTAAGAGTGTAGGTAGGCGTGTGTACATCGTACGCTTGACTGAAAACAGATTTAAGAGCAGATTGTACCAACATCTCAACACCTTCAAGCAGCGATCCAAAGAAACGAAAACAAATAATACATAAATATAAGCACCTCGTTCTCCGGGTACGTTCGAGCAGAAAAGTGAGAATAACATGGTCACAGTTTCAATCCCAGACAGAACTTATATTAAACATATTAACATTTTTCCTCAGCGATCGAGACGCAATTACGTACAACCATAGAGCACTGGAACTGACCTGTCCTGGGGCTAAACAGCAGCGACAATAACAACAACAGCCACAACAAAATCAAGAAACACAGCAAGCAATACGGAGGATCACCTGCGGGATTGATTCGCATGCTAAAAGTAGCAGTCAAAAGGGACCTCTCACAAATCACAATCTAGTTTTAATTAAATAACAATGATAACTTCAGATATTGTAGTCTTATATATATATATATATATATATACATACACACATATATATATATAGATACATACATATATACACAAACACACACATATATATATATATATATATATACACGCACACGCACACACACACACACACACACACGCATATAGGCGCAGGCGTGGCTGTGTGGTAAGAAGCTTGCTTTCCAACCTCATAGTTCCGGGTTCAGTCCCACTGCGTGGCACCTTGGTCAAGTGTCTTCGACTATAGCCTCGGACCGACTAAAGCCTTATGAGTGGATTTGGATTTGGTAGACGGAAACTGAACGAAGCCCGTCGTATATATATATATACTAGCAGTATCGCCCGGCGTTGCTCAGGTTGTAAGGGAAATAACCTATAAAGCATTTTAGAGAGTTTAACAAAACCAAATAGCAAAAAAATGGGAAAAAAAATGAAAAAAAATTTTTTTTTGAGAGTAAAAAAAGGTGTTGAGTTGCGTCCCCAAAACAGTCTGTGGTTGTTTTTTTTTTATTCTCGACCCCATGTCGAATTTATCGATTTTTCAGAACTGGGGGAACTTTTCAAAAATTTTCGCTGCGTTTAGTTTTGAATTATGACATTGGGCTATGTGGTGAGAAGTTTCATCAGAATCGGTGAAAGCCGTGGTCAGGGTGAGGGTTACAACCTGACAAACCACACAGACACCGCACAGACAAACTGCCGTTATATATATATATATATATATATATATATTATATATATATATGATCGATCGCTAAATCCACAAGCTTTTTAATTCTCTCTGTTTATTTCCTCGTGTTCCTTTCTGTTGAAGAGCATAGGCTCGAAATGTAAAAAGACTTTCTCACTTTCCCGAGCGTCAAACTAATACTCCTGCTTGTTGTTTATGCGCCTGTCTTCGTCTTTTGTTTTTCTGAAAATAAGTGACCCTGAGAGGGAAATATAGAAAATAAAATCATAATTGACTGACTCTCCTGTATTTTTCTTTTACCCCAAACCAGGAACTTTTCAGTACCCCCTCGTATGTATGTATGCATGTATGTAGGTATACTTAGAGAGAGAGAGAGAGAGAGAAGAGAGAGAGAGAGAGGTTCTTTTCGGTTTGAACAGCTGTTTTTTCTAGCGGTGTCATATGAAATTGTCACCCATAATTATGACCTTAGTATCGATCTATTGCATTTCAATCTGTTTTAGGGTTAGGCTTACGGGTGAACCAGCATGGCCTCAACTTCAGTGCTGAAACTCGTTAAAGACTCATATATCTATCTATCTATCTATCTATCTATCTATCTATCTATCTATCTATCTATCTTCTATCTATCTATCTATCTATCTATCTATCTATCTATCTATCTATCTATCTGTCTCGTTTGGATCACCTCCATCACCTCTCTCAAGTACCAATCTCCACATAAATCTAATTTGAAAGAGAGACTTTGTACTATGGACGGCAACGCTCTACATAAGAAATGATAAGATGGATGATTATGCTACGCTAGATTACTTCTCGCCTTTGTCTAACTTTCCAGAATGTCTTTTAAGGACATTGACATTTTCCAAGTCGCTTGCTAAATATATCTTTGCCGCAACATTGATAGGAATGATTGATTTAATGATTTTTTTCCCCTATATCAGAATTGCTATATCATTATTATTATTATTATTATTATTATTATTATTATTATTATTATTATGTCTTGAGACCTATGACCTTTTACACATACATATATGTATGTATGCATCTATCTGTCTATAGAGATTAATATCTATATCTATATCTATCTATCAATATATATATATAAATAAATGCATGTGTGTATGTATGTATCTATACAGGTTTATAATATATAATAATATAAATAAATGCATGTGTGATATATGTATCTATACAGGTTCATAAATATATATATATATATATATATATATATATATATATTGTATATATATATATAAATTTACTTCTAATATAGGATAAAATTTCCCCCCCAAAATTTCATCAAGTGGCCAGCATATTAAAATACCTTTTAAGGTGAATATTATAAACAATCATAAATATATATATCTATATGTGTGTGTGTGCGTGTGTGCGCACGCGCGTAGTTGAAATTTCCAAAAGAAAAAACAACAAAAGATGAAGACTATTTTATGAACAACACGCAGGTGTATTAGTTTGACGCTCGGGAAAGTGAAAAATCTTTTACGTTTCGAGCCTACGCTCTTCAACAGAAACGAATAAAAGAAAATAAACAGAGAGAGAATTAAATAAAAACTTGTGGATTTGGCAGTCAAGATACATAAACATATATATATATATATATATATATATATATATATATGGCTGATGACAGTCAAGGCTGATCTGGAACCCAACCTAGGCCCCCATATCTACGGCGTTCGCCACTGGAATAGGGAGTGGTTGGAGATCACGCGGTCGTTAGCCTCAAATCGCCAGGTCTGGTCGGCGTTTGTGAGAGATGCAGCATTGAGGATGAATGAAGCCAGCTCAACCCACCCCGGGTGAATGCTGTCAAGTCAAGACAAGTCACCCCCACCCCGTACACACACAGCTCCTAATGTTTAAACTGACAAAGCCATTTCTATGCAGATTAATACATTATACATACCTTTCTGTGCGTTTAGCTGATTCCATATCCGTTGTGCGCAACAATCAATCGCCAGACGGCAACATAAATTAATACAATAACAGCTTTCTTACCTCATCACTAATAACATGGAATACAGCAAAGCAGTATTTAAAAAACTGGCATATAGGCATAACTAGGCGGCGAGCTGGCAGAAACGTTAGCACGCCGGGCGAAATGCGTAGCCGTATTTCGTCTGCCGTTACGTTCTGAGTTCAAATTCCGCCGAGGTTGACTTTGCCTTTCATCCTTTCGGGGTCGATAAATGAAGTACCAGTTACGCACTGGGGTCGATGTAGTCGACTTAATCCGTTTGTCTCTCCTTGTTTGTCCCCTCTGTGTTTAGCCCCTTGTGGGTAGTAAAGAAATAGGCATATAGGCATAATTTTCTCTCTACTGAAGAGAGTGAGTCAGCAATCGAAACATAGAATTGTGTCTGGCACGAACTGCTATGTATGTTTGTGCTTATGTTTATATAATATTTTGTATACTTTATATGTAAATACAGCCACGCTTACACACACCACACATAGAGACATACAAGCAATTTGTTGTTGTTTTGTTGTTGTTGTTGTTTGTTCCTTCTCAAGCCATGCCTGGCTAATAAGGGCCGGTTTCTCGGTTTCCTTGGCGTATAGGTTCCCCACCTGGACGGGACGCCGGTCCGTCGCACGTGAGCTGCAAGATGCTTGCATACACACACACACATACACACACACATATACACAAGCACCATAATCATCATAATCATCATCACCACCACCACCACCACCAACCACCACCAGCATCGTCATCTTCTTCATCACTATCAGCAGCACCAATACCACCACCACCATCATCATCGTCATCAACTCCGAGATTGCTATCACCATGACCACCACCATCGACACTGTCGTAACCACCATGACAACCACCATCACCATGATGTGGAGCAAAACCACCCCACCCCATCATCGCTGTTATCATCATCATCATCATCAACACCACTACTACTAATGCTACTACTACTACTACTACTACTACTACTACTACTAGAAATTTCTATTTTAGTTTTAATTTATTTTTTCGAAAAAAAAACTAAAAATTAAAAAAAATGAAAAATAAAGATGAAAAACAAAACAAAAATATTTTTTTTAAATGCATAAAAATAAAACAAAAAATAATTAATTATAAAAAAAAACAACAAAAATATAAAAAAAATCAAAATTCAAATGATATACGCTTACCGGGTAGTTTCTTTGGGTAGAGTAGCAAGAAGGGGCCCATTATTATGGCAATAAGGCCGCCACCTAAATAGCCAACCCACCAGGCACCTACCCAGCGTGGATTCTTTGGATCCGTGTTAATCCTGGATTAGAATTTGAAATAAATCCATATATTAAATTGAGATAGATTAGAGAAAAACAAACGCAGAACGCTCACATATATATATATGCATTTGTATATATGTGTGTATGCATATATGTGTGTATATATGTGTGTGTATATGAGTGTATATATATATATATATGCATGTATATATGTGTATATATATATATATATGTGTATATATATGTATATATATATATGTGTGTATATATATGTATATATATATGTGTGTATATATATGTATATATATGTGTATATATATATATATATGTGTATATATATATATATGTATATATATATGTATACATATAAGTATATATATGTATGCATATATGTATATCTATATATATGTATGCATATATAAATATATATACATATATGCATACATATACATACTCACATACATATATATATATGTAAAAATGATATATATATGAATATACGTATGTATATGCTTATATATGTGTGTGTGGGTGTGCGTATACATACATATCGACAGGTAAAGTGTGTGTATCCAAATATATATATATATATAAACACACACACACACACACACATATAACATATATATATATATATATATATATATATATATATATATATATTATATATATGATATATATATAAGAGTCAGGCTAGCGTGAAGGTGACGACAGTAATTATAATGGTGATGATAATGATGATGATGATGAAAGATGATGGGGATGATGGCGATCAATGTGACGTCGACGAAGATAACGATGAAGATGAAGTCGATCATGATACTAATGGCGGCAAAGGCGAATGACGACGACGACGACGACCATGATGATGATAATGATGATGATGATGATGATGATGATGTGATGATGATGATGACGACGACGACGACGACGGGTGTTGGTTTTCTCACATAGGTAGGTGTCAGGTTTATAAATATGATGTTTTGATGAGGATGGGAGAAAAGCGTGCCGCTGTGGTGTGGATGCCGTTCCCTAGGGTATCGCCGACGTCGATAAAATATATGAAGAGAGGCTGCGTATAACAGCTAATTGGTATATAATAACATCGACATCTGTCGTATATATGCACAGGAATACAATAACAAGGGTGACAACAAAACAAACACAACAACAACAACAAACCATCGCTAACGACATCAAAAGGCTTTAGTCATGATAAATATTCCTTTGAAACACAGTACGTACATACATACATATACATACGTACATACATACATATATACATACGTACATACATATATACATACATGCATACATATATACATACATACATACATACTTATATTCATGCACACATACATACATACATTACATATATATACATACATACATACATATATATATACATGCACACACACACACACACACACACACACATATATATATATATATATATATATATGTTGGCTTGCTCGCATAGCCTGCGAGGTGGCGTCATTTGAAGGCTAAAACAATGCGAAGCGTATTGTGACCAGCGATGTGTAGCAACATCTGATAGCCTGGTCGGTCACGGTGATCACGGTGATATATATATATATACATATATGCAAACATATACACACACATATATATATATATATGCATATGCATACATATTTACATGTGTGTCTATTTCTCTCTACCTCTCTCTCTATATATATATATTGGATCAGCCCATAAATAATGCGGTTTTTTTCAATTGCATGTACTAAAAGTCGGAGGGGCACGGGATCAACTACCTGCATCAATTTGCTTTAAAAGCAGGTAGTAATTTTAACTTGTCCTTATTCTTAGTGCAAACTAGAACCGTTAGCTTTGCAGGGACAAAATGCTTAGTGTCACTTTGTCAGTCTGGGTCCCGAGTTCAAAAGCCGCCGAAATCGACCTTGTGCTCCATCTTTCCGGGGCCTCATATATAAGTACCAGTCATACAATGTGCTTGATATAATTGACTGCTTCAGGCCTTGTGCCTTTAGTAGAAAGGCTTCGTATTTTCATTATCATTATTAATAGTTCTATAATTATGATAATGAGAACGACGTCGACGACTACGATGATGATGATGATGTTGATGGTGACAATGTTAGTGATGAAGAAGATGATGATGGTGATAGTGATGTTGATGATAGTGTTGCTGATGACGCTGATGTCGACTATAGCATTACTGGTGACGATGGCAAAGGTGGATATTTGAACGGGTAAGGAAACACACACACACACACACTCACACTCACACATACACGCATACACACACACACACACGTGCACATACATACAAACGCACACACATCTATATACATACATATGTATTTACTTATTATCGTTAAACAAGAACATTGATGACAGTGACTTCGCAGTCATCGTCGGACGATGGTTTACTTGGCCGAGACTTCGAAGTCACTGTCGTCAATATTTTTATTTAGGAATTATAAATTTGTGCTCTAAAAATGCGTAGAGTAACGCACCAGATTGATGTAAAATTGTTTATGATACAACTGAACTTAAAAACAAACATTAATACTCACACACACACACAAACACACACACATATCACCCCCCCATAGACACATACGGATAATTTTATTCATACCACCTCATGACTCAATAGGTGCTTTGTTATTGCATGATATAACAATGTTCATGTGATGGAAACTTGATGAAACAATTGTAAATTGATGTAATAAAAGAACTAGGTCACTTCATTCTATCTGCTTTTATATAAAAAAAACATATATGCATATACATACATATACATAGATGTTTGTATGTGTATATATATGTATATATATATATATATATATATATATATATATATATATATATATATATATATATATATATATATATATATATATTATTATTATTACTATTATTATTATAATTTAATAATATATTTATAAAATTATATACTTTGTATTAACTTTTATCTAAACTGGTTTTTACATGCTAGCTACTTGATAAAATCCTATATAGATTTTATCCTTGATTATATATATATATATGTTATATATATATATATATATATATATATATATATATATATATATATATATATATATATATGTATATACATACATACACAGACATGTAGTTCAGGTGGTGATAGTGGTGGTGTTGTTTCTGAATCGTAGGGCAAAGATGGCAGAGAAAGATAGCAATGTTTTTTGAGACAAAACATTGATGATGAGGATGATGTTTTTTTTTTAAATAAATACACTGAAGACTTCATTGTGGCCAGAGTGTATATAAAACATGCTTATACACCCGACGTGCCGACTCTGACAAACTCACACACACACACACACACATATTAATAGATATATCACCAAGCCAACATGGCAGTCCAGATAAATAGGACGAATGCTGCCGTTGATTAGCTCCAAGAGGCTATCGCCTCTAGCTAGCTATGTGACACACAAACCTGTGTCCGTTATAACCTTCGAACAGGGAAGGTCAGCAGCTTCCCCTTGCTGGTCTGGCACCCATAGACTAGTTTCGAGTGTTTGCCTCTTATCAATAAAAATCATTTCTACTAAAGACACGAGCCCTGAAATTTTGGGGGAGGAGACTAGTCGATAACATCGATCCCAGTACGTAACTGGTACTTAATTTATTGACCCCGGAAGGATGAAAAGCAAAGACAACCTCGACAGAATTTGAACTCAGAACGTAACGGTAGAGGAAATAACGCTAAGCATTTCGCCCGGTGTGCTAACGATTCTGCCAGCTCGCCGCCTTTCCATGAGTTTTGAGAATTTTTATTTCTCCTCATGAGGTAAAAACGAAAAGAAAGAAAAAAAAGAAATGCTTAGCGGTATTTTGTCCTTTGCGTTCTGAGTTCAAATTCCACCCAGGTTAACTTTGCTTTTCATCCTTTCGTGGGGTCGATGAAATAAGGACCATTTGAGCACTGGGGTTAATATAATCATCTTAGACACTGCCCCTAAAAGATTCTGATCCTGTGGTAAAATTTGAAACCGTTATCATCATCATGATCATCATCACCATTCCCACTACCAGTTCAATAATCATCATCATCATCATCATTGTCATCTCCACCACCGACATCAACACCGACACCAACAGTACTAACAACAGCGCCAACATCACCAAGAACAACAATAATATGAAGCACAACAGCAACAACATTCCAGCCAAGAAGAAAAATGAAAATAAAAATAAAATGAAATATATGCATTACAAAAAAAAGCATAAACGAATTTACCGGTTTGAATCGATGAACAGGAAATCAACATGGTAATCTAGAAGCTTCCCACCAGCTGTGTAACCAACGGCAACACCGACCATCGTAAGGCACAACAATATAGCTGTAAGAAAGATTGAAAACAAAAGACGATTACAGTTAGCTCGAAACGTCGTCAATTTTTACATACACCAGATAAACAAGCTTATAATACATTTTTGTTGCTGATATTTCGATCTACGTTTGCCCTAATCAAATAACGGCAATGATTAGAAGTACAGTAATACCTCGACTATCGCGGGTTTCTACGTTCAAAAATCCCTCCGCGATAGGTGATAATCCGCGAAGTAGAAACAGCACTGTATATTTTAAAAAATTATTTTTATTGTTTGTGTATATTTATTTTATTATAAATGTTAAACAAGACTTGAGAGGAATCGGCGTGAGCTTAAATAATAAACCGCGATAGGTGAACCGTGATATGGCGAGGGATTACTGTATTCAGTTCATGATCTGTTTTTCAGATAGATAGATAGATAGATATATAGATAGATAGATAGACAGACAAACTGTCTATCTATATATCTATCTATCTATCGATCGATCTATCAAGGGGAGAATTCACAACAAAAAACAAACAAAAAAACAAAACAAAAACAAAAGACGAAGACAGGTGGTCTAGACAACAAACAAATGTCTTAGTATAACGCTCGGGAAGTGAGAAAGTCTTTAACGTTTCGAGCCTACGCTCTTCCACAGAAAGGAACTCAGAAAGAAATAGGGAGAGAAAATAAAGAATGTATATTGGCTAACGATCTATCTATCTATCTATCTATCTATCTTTCAATGTATGTATGTATGTATGTATGTATGTATCTGTCTGTCTCTCTGTCTGTCTATCTATCTATCTATCTATCTATCTATCTGTCTGTCTGTCTGTTGTCTCTCTCTCTCTCTCTCTCTCTCTCTCTCATACGCTTTTCGGTAGGTCGTAGTCTTTTTATACTATAGGGTGTACAAGATCACGTTCTTCACCAAGCAAGCTAGTTGGGATTGCCACTTTTGATGCCTCAGACCCGACTACACAAAAGCTTGTATAGGTTTACATGGTAGTAGAGCAGAGATCACTAGTTTCTCGACAATAAATCATAAAAGACTTATCTATTTCAAATTAAGTTATTGAGTTTAAGTCAACACGCAATATATATATATATATATATATATATATATATATATATATATATATATAT
Organism: Octopus sinensis; assembly: GCF_006345805.1. NCBI lineage: Eukaryota > Metazoa > Mollusca > Cephalopoda > Octopoda > Octopodidae > Octopus > Octopus sinensis. The sequence goes on along the minus strand of NW_021835183.1, from coordinate 32,139 downwards.
ATATATATATGCATACATATAAGCGGACGTACATAAGTGTGTATCTATGCTTGGATGTATGCTTTTACGTATACGTATACGGATGTATACGTAAAAATATATATACTTAATACATATTTACGTACATACGTATAAACATATATACACGCGATTTAGGCGAGTATAGCGCGTGTGAGCGCTTATAGAGCGTAGTGAGCGTATATAAAAATATATCCATGTACACACACACACACACACACACATACGCATGCAATGGTTCCTTGTTGAATTGATCAAAAGATAAATGTTTATAAATTTAATTCAGTGTTGATTCAAATGCAAGTAACCTAATTTTGAATAGATAAAACTGTTTTTGTTTCAACTATATACATACATACATACATACATACATATATAGTTAATCCAAACATGAAAGCACAAAGAGAAAACACAACAACGCGAGGACGTGGAACAAGTATAGTGTTATTGGACGCTCAGGAAAGAAGGAAAGAAGGAGGGTTTAACGTTTCGAGCGGAGCTCTTCGTCAGAAACACAGGGAAAGGAAAGATCCAAAGAAGGGAAGACAGAAGAAAAAAAATCGCCAACCGTACACACGAGGTCACAATTATATATATATATATATATATATATAGGCGTAGGAGTGGCTGTGTGGTAAGTAGCTTGCTTACGAACCACATGATTCCGGGTTCAGTCCCACTGTGTGGCACCTTGGGCAAGTGTCTTCTACTATAGCCTCGGGCCGACCAAAATCTTGTGAGTAGATTTGGTAGATGGAAACTGAAAGAAGCCCGTCGTATATATGTATGTATGTGTGTGTGTATATATGTTTGTGTGTATATATGTTTGTGTGTCTGTGTTTGTCCTCCCAACATCGCTTGACAACTGATGCTGGTGTGTTTACGTCCCCGTAACTTAGCGGTTCGGCGAAAGAGACCGATAGAATAAGTACTAAGCTTACAAAGAATAAGTCCTGCGGGTCGATTTGCTCGACTAAAGGCGGTGCTCCAGCATGGCCGCAATCAAATGACTGAAACAAGTAAAAGAGTAAAGGAGATACACACACACACACACACACATATATAAGTGTGTGTATGTATGTATATCTCTATGTACGTGTATGCAGATTTGTATGCATTTACGTTGTCGAAACCGGTGTGTATGTGTGAGCGTGTGTGTGCGTGTGTGTGCGCGCGTACGTGTTTTACCAAGGTTAAAACTGGCGTGCGATAGATAAAGAGATAAAAAAAAAACAAAAAAAAAAAAACAACAAAAACCGAATGATTGTTGCCGAAACAAAAGCACATAACATTCCAAAATATGTGTTGGTGGATCTGTAGACAGCTGTCACCAAAATATTTGTAATCCTAGACATAACATCACCATATGCACGCATCTATCTGTCTTTCTCTCTCTCTCTCTGTCTGGTTGCCCGTGTCTTTGCCTGCCTGCTTGTCAGTCTGTCTGTTTATCTCACTTACTCATCTTTCTCTATACGCATAATAATGATAATAATAATAATTAATAATAATAATAATAATAATAATGATAATAATGTAAATAATAATAATGATAATAATAATAATAATAATGATGATAATAATAATAATAATAATGATAATAATAATAATAATAATAATGATGATAATAATAATAATAATAATAATAATAATAATAATAATAATAATAATAATAATAATGATAATAATAATAATAATAATAATAATAATAATAATAATAAATTCTTTTATTGGCCACAAGGGCTGACAAAAATCAATTATTACATAAAGGGACAAAACAGGACGAAAGCTTACAAAGGGTTTTGTCCGTTTGTGAAATCGAGTAAAAAACAGTTTAACAATGAAAAGATTATAACAACGAAAACCTTCCAATAGGGGGAGACGTTACGAAAAGGTTCCTGGCGAAAAAACCCATAAAAGCCACGGGAGCCTGGTCAAAAGCGAGGTAGAGAGCCCCTTTCTTCTTTTATATTACCTTTTTAAATCACAGGTGTATCCTCAGAATGGCTCCTTTCATACTAGCCATTCTTGCGACATTTATCCACCTTTCAATAAACTTGCTACCAGACAGCACTCTCCTCTCTAACCTCATCTTCCTTTTCAAGTGAAACTTGAAAAAGTTGATGAGGCCTTGACCAAAGAGGAAAGTGTCTGACTTTAGCCCTTTCAAACGGGTCCACCATACAACCTCTTTCGCCACAGCCACTAAGCAAAGGAAAACTGCCTTGCCCTTCTTGTTAAAAGAGGTCGGCGGGGCAATGGATTCAGCTGATAGCCGGATCCGTCCTATACGTGACAGTAGCTGTTCGACATAAACCCATAGTTCAGCAATACTCAATTAATTCGTTTATTGACCACAAGGGCTAACAAATATCAATTAAAACATAAAGGGACAAAACATAGGACGAAAGTTACAAAGGGTTTTGTCCGTTTGAAAATGTCCGTGTACTATAATAATAATAATTAATTCGTTAATTGGCCACAAGGGCTAACAAAAATCAATTAAAACATGGTGACAAAATACAGGACGAAAGGTTCAAAAAGGGTTTTGTCCGTTTCAAATGTCCGTGTAAAAATTTCAAGATAACGAAAATATAACAAGTAAAAACTCTCTATAACTTATAACTTGGTGTGTATGGGAAGGGGAAAACGAGCAAGAGGACTTTGACACGACACTGGTTCCATGACGTAGATTGTGGGAGAAAGGGTGCAGGGAGCGTTTAGCTACAGAAATGGGGACTGCAATTACGACAGGCTATAAATTCTGACAACAGCGAGTTCGGGTAAGATGTTTTATAAAATGAAGACAAAATGGTTGCGAGACAGCAGCAACAGATTAATCTACGATTTTCCAATTTCTAGAATAGCATTTAAGTATAGATTACAGATTTTTTTTCTAAAGTACGATTCCTAAGACTTGCTGTCAGTGCTACCTATGCAAAACAATAATAATAATAATAATAATAATAATAATAAAACAGAATTCGTTAGGCTAGCGTTCATCACTTAAGATGCTGTAACCATCTGTGCAGCAGAGCCCCTTAAATTCTTAGGAGATATGTGAAGTAGCAACAAAACTGCAGCAAAAATTTAGAAGTCAATACATACATATGTATATATATTATATATATATATATACACACGCATATACATACATGTATCTTCTACAATCATCTACGAAATATTCTACGCGCGATGTGCACAAACTCATAATTTCTCAATATTTCTTTATGCATACAAGGATATATAAATGCAGAATATAAAGTATGAAAATTAATATATCTTTGGTATTTGTTTTCATAAATATTTGAACGCCCTATAACATTTTACATATGTGTATATTCCTATATATATATATGTATGTATGTATACATATTTATATATACATACATACATGTATATATAATATATATATATATACATATATACACATACATATATATATATATATATACATATATACACATATATATACATATATATATACACACATATACACATATATATACATATATATATACACACATATACACATATATATATACATATATATATACACACATATACATATATACACATATATACATATATACATATATATACATATGTATATATGTATGTATATATACATACATGTATATATAATATATATATATATATATATATATATATATATATATATATATACATATATGTGTATATATATGTATATATAAATACATATATGCATATAAGCGTGTATATATATATATATATATATATGCATTCGCGCACAGACATACATATACATAACATAAATGTATTATATATACATGTGTTTGTATGCGTGTCTAAATATGTATGTATATATATATATATTATATATATATATATATACTTTTATTATAGCTGATTTTCGCCAACGATGAAGTTGATAAACTGCGTGACAATATATATGCAAATATATTCACAAACACATCGAAATATGAGCAGCCGACAATAATACAATGCCCAGCTTCATTAACAATTGTTTCCTTCATTTTTTATATATTTTTCACATAAATATGTTTTATGCATAAGATATCTGAAAAACAATAATATCACGTGTGAAAACACGTGATTAGATGAAAATAAGTAACTGTGTGTCTGATAATTGAATATATGAGTGTGCTGCCCATTTTCTAGTAATTCTTTTGAACATTGACACAAAACTCTTCGTATTATTAACTTAGTATATTTTGGCGTCTTTGCAAATATTTTTTCTTACATATTGTTACGCTACTTTCAGTTTCCGTCTACCGAATCCACTTACGAGGCTTTGGTCGGCCCGAGGCTATAGCAGAAGACATTTGCCCAAGGTGCCATGCAGTGGGACCAAATCTAGAGCCATGGGGTTGGGAAAGAAGCTACTTACCACACAACCACACCTCTTACTCTTTTACTCGTTTCAGTCATTTGACTGCGGCCATGCTGGAGCACCACCTTTAGTCGAGCAAATCGACCCTGGGACTTATTCTTTGTAAGCCCAGTACTTATTCTATCGGTCTCTTTCGCCGAACCGCTAAGTTACGGGGTCGTAAACACACCAGCATCGGTTGTCAAGCAATGCTAGGGGGACAAACACAGACACACAAACACATACACACACACACATACATATATATACATATATACGACGGGCTTCTTTCAGTTTCCGTCTACCAAATCCACTCACAAGGCATTGGTCGGCCCGGGGCTATAGCAGAAGACACTTGCCCAAGATGCCACGCAGTGGGACTGAACCCGGAACCATGTGGTTGGTAAGCAAGCTACTTACCACACAGCCACACCTGCGCCTATATATTCGTTATATATTTCCACCTTTTTACCTGTAGCTTAATTACATTAAATACATCTCTATACATGAGAACATATACACAAAGAAGAAGAGTGTACTTACAAATATATACAGGAGAGCGTTTGTGAGAGACATTGTCATCAATACAGGCGAAGCCGACCGTGTATAAGGTTGCTCCACCAACTCCATTGAGGATTTGACCAATGAGGAAAATATACAGGTACCATGACAACCTGCTTCCGTTAGTGTTAGCTCTACAATGTGTGTTATTACCTGTGGATGGAGGAAGAGGAGAAATAATTAGAAAAAACACCTGTTTAAAACAATAGTACAAACAACAACACTATTATTATTTAGCACGCAGGGCGAAATGCTTAGCGGTATTTCGTCTGTCTTTACGTTCTGAGTTCAAATTCCGCCAAGGTCGTCTTTGCCTTTCATCCTTTCGAGGTCGATTAAATAAGTACCAGTTACGAACTGGGGTCGATATAATCGACTTAATACGTTTGTCTGTCCTTGTTTGTCCCCCCTGTGTTTAGCCCCTTGTGGGTTGTAAAGAAATAAGTATTTCGTCTGTCGTTACGTTCTGAGTTCAAATTCCGCCGAGGTCGACTTTGTTTTTTATCCTTTCGGGGTCGATAAATTAAGTACCATTTACGCACTAGGGTCGATGTGGTCGACTTAATCCCTTTGTCTGTCCTTGCTTGTCCCCTCTATGTTTAGCCCCTTGTGGGTAATAAAGAAATAGGTATTTCGTCTGTCTTTACTTTGTGAGTTCAAATTCCGCCGAGGTCGACTTTGCCTTTCATCCTTTCGGGGTCAATTAAATAAGAACCAGTTACGAACTGGGGTCGATATAATCGACTTAATACCTATGTCTATCCTTGTTTGTCCTCTCTGTGTTTAGCCCCTTGTGGTTAGTAAAGAAATATGTATTTCGTCTGCCGTTACGTTCTGAGTTCAAATTCCGCCAAGGTCGACTTTGTCTTTCATCCTTTCGAGGTCGATTAAATAAGTACCAGTTACGCACTGAGGTCGGTATAATCGACTTAATCCGTTTGTCTATCCTTGTTTGTCCTCTCTGTGTTTAGCCCCTTGTGGGTAGTAAAGAAATAGGTATTTCGTCTGCCGTTACGTTCTGAGTTCAAATTCCGCCGAGGTCGACTTTGTCTTTCATCCTTTCGGGGTCGATAAATTAAGTACCAGTTACTCACTGGGGTCGATATAAACGACTTAATCCGGTTGTCTATCCTTGTTTGTCCCCTCTGTGTTTAGCCCCTTGTGGGTAGTAAAGAAATAGGTATTTCGTCTGCCGTTACGTTCTGAGTTCAAATTCCGCCAAGGTCGACTTTGTCTTTCATCCTTTCGAGGTCGATTAAATAAGTACCAGTTACGCACTGGGGTCGATATAATCGACTTAATCCGTTTGTCTATCCTTGTTTGTCCCCTCTGTGTTTAGCCCCTTGTGGGTAGTAAAGAAATAGGTATTTCGTCTGCCGTTACGTTCTGAGTTCAAATTCCGCCGAGGTCGACTTTGTCTTTCATCCTTTCGGGGTCGATAAATTAAGTACCAGTTACTCACTGGGGTCGATATAAACGACTCAATCCGTTTGTCTATCCTTGTTTGTCCTCTCTGTGTTAAGCCCCTTGTGGGTAGTAAAGAAATAGGTATTAGAAACAAGAATAAAACAAACGTTAGCACAATAAATAAATAAATAAATAAATAAGAGAGAAAAATAAATAGAAAAAGGAAGAAAGGAATGTTACGATTCTCTCGTCGAGTACAATTGACAGTTTTTATGCATTACACATGTTTTGTTACACAAAAAGTATATTGTTTACTTGTTTACCAAATCAGGTCAGCATTTGGGACTAGCACCGAGAATGGAATTAAATTTTAGATGAAACAAAGCATAATGAAATAATGTCCGGAAATACAAGTGATAACTGTGGTGCGTATTGTGTATGATTTTTTACACAAAAGATATATTGTTTAGATAACAGGAACCTACACACGCAAAAATTGTGTGTTTAAATTTTGGTATAAGGACAGCAATTTCTGGAGGAGATGGGGGACGAGTCGATTACAGCGATCCAAGTGTTCAACTGGTGTTTATTTTTATTTTTATCGATCTCGAAAGGATGAAAGGCAAAGTGCACCTCGGCAGAATTTGAGCTCAGAACGGGAATATGGATGAAATGCCGTTAAGCAGTTTTTCCGGAGCGGTAACGATTCTGCTAGCTTGCCGCCTTACACATATACAGAAGTAAACTTGTCTTCTCTAGGCACAAGGCCCGAAATTTGGTACTTAATTTATCGAAACTGGTACTTAATTTATCGAAAGGATGAAAGGCAAAATCGACCTTGGCGGAATTTGAACTCATGACGTAACGGCAGACGAAATACCTATTTCTTTACTACCCACAAGGGGCTAAACACAGAGGGGACAGACAAGGACAGACAAACGAATTAAGTCGATCATATCGACCCCAGTGCGTAACTGGTACTAATTTAATCGACCCCGAAAGGATGAAAGGCAAAGTCGACCTCGGTGGAATTTGAACTCAGAACGTAACGGCAGACGAAATACCTATTTCTTTACTACCCACAAGGGGCTAAACACAGAGGGGACAGATAAGGACAGACAAACGAATTAAGTCGATCATATCGACCCCAGTGCGTAACTGGTACTTATTTAATCGACCCCGAAAGGATGAAAGGCAAAGTTGACCTCAGCGGAATTTGAACTCAGAACGTAACGGCAGACGAAATACCGCTAAGCATTTCGCCTGACGTATACAGAAATAATGAACACATGAAGAGTCAAGATAAATATAGCAAAACCAAAACAAGCTTTTCAATACAAACAACAAAAGAAAATAAATGAAACTAACATAATTTAAAAACAAATAAATTATGGCCTTGGATAACACAATCTGTCTCAAAAATATGCCCGGCCGAATGAAATTGTCATGACATTCGTAGCTTATGCGAATGGGTTCGCGATAGAGAAAATAATTTTTAGTACAAGGCCAGCAATTCTGAGACAAGATCACATCGACCCCAGTGCTCGACTGATATTTATTTTATCGACTCCAAGGTAAAATAATGAGAGGTAAGGTTGACCTCGGCGGTATTTGAACTCAGCACTTAAAGAAATGTTAAGAATTTTGTCCTATGTGTTAGCGAGTCTGCCAACTTGCAGATGATAGGGAAAGATAAGTTATCGCGTAGTTAAGAAACGATCTCCTTTAAAAGTGTCAAATCCGAACACAAAGGTCCCGTCTCTCACTGTCAGCGTAGATAAATAAATCAAATTTTAAAAGGGAACGGTCGCCTAATTAATTCTACATTATCTGGTTACATTTCTATAACATATCAACAATATGTCCAACAGGCATGAACATTATAAAAGGGACGTAGGGGATATAGTGGAGGGCGAGTTAAAAAGCGAAGGGGGCTAAAACATCATTGTGACTATATCAACGAGTATACGGACATAACAATAAACAATAACAAAATTTTTAAAAATTGAAATAAGGACCCGTCTATAAAAAGAATATTCGTTGAAAAATAAAGCTAGATAAAAAAAGATTAGACATGAAAAAGATGACCCAGCACAAACCAACGTTGTCAGCACAATAGATCTGACTTTCATACAAAGCACAAGGGTATACAAAAGAGAGTGAGATAATAAAAAATGGCCGCCTGTACAATAAAATCCTGCTACGTATACAATGAGAAAAGAAAAAAAAGAAACGACAACATCTCTTCTCTCTCTATATAAACGGCAGTTTGTCTGTGTGTGTTTCTGTGTGTCTGTTTTCTCGTACCCTCACTCTGACCACGGCTTTCAACCGATTCTGATGAAACTTGACACACACATAGCCCAATGTCATAATTCAAAACTAACGCAGCGAAAATTTTGAAAAGTTCCCCCAGTTCTGAAAAAAATCGATAAATTCGACATGGGGTCGAGAATCAGAAACCCAAACCACAGGGGACGCAACTCCACCTTTTTTAACTCTCAAAAAAAATTTACCATAATTTTTTTTCCATTTTTTTGCTATTTTTTGGCTATAACTCTCTAAAAATGCTTTATAGTTATTTCCATTACAAACCTGAGCAACGCCGGGCGACACTGCTAGTATTAAATAAATGAGCCCACCTCACAAAAAAAAAAATAGGGAAACACTTTGGAACCACCATATAGAAACTATAGAAACTAAAACACGAAAAAGCAACAGCAATAAAAAATACAGACAAAAGGGATCTTTTCGGTTTGAACGGCAGTTTTTTCTAGCGGTGTCATATGAAATTGTCACCCATAATTATGACCCTAGTATCGATCTATTGCATTTCAATCTGTTTTAGGGTTAGGGTAAGGGTATCTTTTTTTCTTCAGAAATGTAAATAAACCCAATCTGTTTCTTAAACGAGGGACATATTCATACGACATAGAATGTTTTTTTACCTCAATAGAAGTCATTGATTGGTTGAAATTGCAGACATTGAAGAAATAAAAAACAACAAAAATCTTACAAACTATAGAATTTTCTCAATAAAGCTAAGAGAAAAAGATGTTTGTATCTCCAACATTTGGAGATACAACGACAAATTATAAACTATCTCCTCCCTCTTTCGATACAAACCAAAATTGGGGAATTATATACCGGAGCTACGGATTAATATTCTTGAGTGTTGAAGTAAATGATGAGAAGCAACTGGCGGAAAGGAAGGAGAAAATTTGAAAAGATTACTTTAGGAGGGATCGAATAACATTGAAAACTTAATGTTAGAAATGAGATATGTGTAAACTCATTAGCCATCCTAATTAGTAACAACTTCATTATAATGAGTAGGAAGTTGAATTAATTGACAAACTTAGGAAAAGAATTTATACTAGCAGGAGTGGCTGTGTGGTAAATAGCTTGCTTACCAACCACATGGTTCCGGGTTCAGTCCCACTGCGTGGCACCTTGGGCAAATGTCTTCTACTATAGCCTCGGGCCAACCAAAGCCTTGTGTGTGGATTTGGTAGACGGAAACTGAAAGAAGCCCGTCGTATATATGTAAATGTGCATATGTATATATATGTGTGTGTCTTTGTTTGTCCCCCCACCCCAACATCGCTTGATAACCGATGCTGGTGTGTTTACGTCCCCGTAACTTAGCGGTTCGGTAAAAGAGACCGATAGAATAAGTACTAGGCTTACAAAGAATAAGTCCTGGGGTCGATTTGCTCGACTAAAGGCGGTGCTCCAGCATAGCCGCAGTCATATATATATATATATATACACACACATATACATATTATATATATACATATATATATTTATATATATATATATATATACAAATGTACATCATATATATATATATATATATATATATATATACATATATTCATATAGATATATGATATATATAATTATATAATTTAACTGGTACTTCAAGTGACGCCGAGCTGTTTGCTCATACGTACACACACACATATACGAGATATGCGCGCGCGCGCGTGTGTGTGTAGATATGCGCGCTCATCGCACAAAGAATGAAGAACGCACGTGTTTCGAGATATTGGAGATTAAACCTGCTGAGCTGAACGAAACGTATCTTAAATAAACGACCCCCTAAGAACGCGGCTGATAATCTGAAGAGCTGTTGGAAGCGAGGAGCCTGTAGGTATGTACTTATTTAGGAAGCAAGCCATACTCATTACATGAAATACCACGCACACACACACAAACATACACACAAACGCACATACTCGCACATACACGTTCACATACACGCACGCACTCACACACACACACACACGTAAGTTGCGGATACTAATCTTTGTGGAGGCACATGGCCTAGTGGTTAGAGCAGCGAACTCGCGGTCGAGGGATCGCGGGTTCGAATTGCACACAATTACACACATATTTTTGGAAGCACTCCGTCGGTTACGACGACGAGGGTTCCGGTTGATCCGAATCAACGGAACAGCCTGCTCGTGAAATTAACGTGTAAGTGGCTGAGCACTCCACAGACACGTATACTCTTAACGTAGTTCTCGGGGATATTCAGCGTGACACAGAGAGTGACAAGGCCGGCCCTTTGAAATACAGGTACAACAGAAACAGGAAGTAAGAGTGAGAGAAAGTTGTGGTGAAAGAGTACAGCAGGGATCACCACCATCCCCTGCCGGAGCCTCGTGGAGCTTTAGGTGTTTTCGTTCAATAAACACTCACAACGCCCGGTCTGGGAATCGAAACCGCGATCCTACGACCGCGAGTCCGCTGCCCTAACCACTGGGCCATTGCGCCTCCACACACACATATACACTAATATAATTATGTACATATATACATATACATACAGCATAAATTACTAGTGGTTTAGTAGTAATTCGTTCCAATCCAACACTGTACTACACAAAACCATGTAGGAATGTGGAGGCACATGGCCTAGTGGTTAGAGCAGAGGACTCGCGGTCGAGGGATTGCGGGTTCGAATCTCAGACCGGGCGATGTGTGTGTTTATGAGCGAAAACACCTAAGCTCCACGCGGCTCCGGCAGAAGGTAATGGCGAGACTTCTGCTGACTCTTTCGCCACAACTTTCTCTCAATCTTTCCTCCTGCATCTTGCAGCTCACCTGCGACGGACCGGCGTCCCGTCCAGGTGGGGAACCTATACGCCAAGAAACCGGGAACCCGGCCCTTATGAGCCAGGCATGGCTCGAAAAGGAACATACAAAAATACTAATCTTTGGGACGAGACAATTGGGCGCAGCAGTTTGGACGCTAGTAATTTGACATGGGTGACTGAATATTGAACCTGTTTTGGCAACAGTGCGTTTTAGCACTGGGGTGTGTGAGTGTGAGGGGGAGGGAAACACACATACTCACGTACTCACATGCACACACAGACACATATACACAAACGCATATACAGATACATATACAGGTATCTATACTTATATGCTCACACATATAAGTATAGATAGGTAGACGGATCGATAGACAGAGAGGGAGAGGCAGTGAGAAGGAGGAGGGTGAGAGAGGGGGTGAGAGAGAAACAGTAGAAATTATATATAAAAAGGTAACTTGGGAGTCTTATACATAAACAGGGAGAGAGAGAGATAGAGAGAGTGAGAGAGAGAGAGAAAGCGAGAGAAAAAGATTACACATACATACAAATGTAACTAGATGCCCATACGCATAAACATAGATAGGTAGATAGATAGATAGATAGAGAGAGAGAGAGAGAGGGAGAGAGAGGGAGTGAGAGGGAGAGAGAGCGAGGGAGGGAGATAGAGAAAGTGAGAAAGAAAGAAATAGAGAAAAGTTAAACATACAAACTAGATGCTCACACAATAACAGAGAAGCGTAGAGGGAGAGAGAGAGAGAGAGGGGGGGAAGAGAGAAAGAGAGGAGAAAGGGAGCGACGAAAGAAAAACAGCGTCGAATCGGCGACGCCAAATTGGCGGCGCCCAAACGGCTGCGTCACAACTTCTCAGAACTACCAACTTCTTAACTTCAGGCTAGCGATATACAATACGCGTAGTGCGTTACGAAGTGTCTAAGACCAAAGTTGGACTAGAAAGACGTATGGCAGTTCCAGAGGAATGTCATTCCAAAAAAAAACAGCCAATTAATCCTGTCGAGAGGCTGAGTTTGGAGTATTAGGTTTACGCTGGGTCTCGTTAATTGTCAGGTTTTCTCAAATCATTCAGCAATGAGATAGCTTATTGTTAGATAAGATAAACCAAGCATCATGTGTGTGTGTGTGTGTGTGTGTGTCGTATGCGACTGTGTGTCTATGTGTGTATGCACGCATGCATTTGTTATATATACCTAGATAGATTAGATGTAGATATGTAAACACACACACACACATATAATAAATTTATAATAAAGGAGCATAGAGATTAATATATACATACATATATATATATATATATATATATATTATATATGTATATATATACGCATATACATATATAGTTGTGTACACACACGCACACACAAATGCACATATAAGATATCTATATATCTATATACGTACATATATGTATAATATATATATATATGATCACACATGTATGTATGGATGTATATATACACATACATACATACAAATATACACACACATATATATATATATATATATATGTTAGTAATACCAGCGATTATAATTATTTTTATTTTATCGCAATTTGATTTGTTTATATATATATATGTATATATACATACATATATATGTATGTATGTGCTTGTGTGGCATGGTACAGAGTCCTGTTGCCAGACATAGGGTCTTCCAGTTGCCACACTCTTGACCCAGGGCAGCACTACCTCCTCCAGACACTTGACGTAGGCCTCCGTGTTGCGTGTAGGAAGATGAATGGAGGCATAACGTCGCCATCACTCCTGATCACTCCAAACACCCATGATGTTGACGGGATATTCGATCTTTATCACTCTCGCTACACGTTTTCGGGACACGGCAAACCAACGGTTCTTCTGCGCGTTCGCCATCTGTTCGTACTGGAGCTTCCAGGGCGAATGCCAAGCGGCACAGCATGCGTTTCCGAATTTCTGGCAGAGTGAAGTGGGTCATGGTGCTGTTTTTTCTCAAAGATTGTGCCTAGATGACCCTACTATAATGCGTAGCCGACAAAATAGGAAACAAACAATGCGCATGCGTGAAATTAAAAATATAACATGGCATCAATTTACCCATCGCACCCTGTATGTATATATGTATGCACATATATAGTTGTGTACACACACGCACACACAAATGCACATATAAGATATCTATATATCTATATACGTACATATATGTATAATATATATATATGATCACACATGTATGTATGGATGTATATATACACATACATACATACAAATATACACACACATATATATATATATATATATATGTTAGTAATACCAGCGATTATAATTATTTTTATTTTATCGCAATTTGATTTGTTTATATATATATGTATATATACATACATATATATGTATGTATGTGCTTGTGTGGCATGGTACAGAGTCCTGTTGCCAGACATAGGGTCTTCCAGTTGCCACACTCTTGACCCAGGGCAGCACTACCTCCTCCAGACACTTGACGTAGGCCTCCGTGTTGCGTGTAGGAAGATGAATGGAGGCATAACGTCGCCATCACTCCTGATCACTCCAAACACCCATGATGTTGACGGGATATTCGATCTTTATCACTCTCGCTACACGTTTTCGGGACACGGCAAACCAACGGTTCTTCTGCGCGTTCGCCATCTGTTCGTACTGGAGCTTCCAGGGCGAATGCCAAGCGGCACAGCATGCGTTTCCGAATTTCTGGCAGAGTGAAGTGGGTCATGGTGCTGTTTTTTCTCAAAGATTGTGCCTAGATGACCCTACTATAATGCGTAGCCGACAAAATAGGAAACAAACAATGCGCATGCGTGAAATTAAAAATATAACATGGCATCAATTTACCCATCGCACCCTGTATGTATATATGTATGCACATATATATGTTTGTATATATCAGTGCTTTTCAAACGTTTTGCTGAAGCGGAATCCCAAGGAAACATTCCACTGGCTCGAGGAACCCCTGTGCAATAATTTAATAGTCTTATGCACACATATCTGCACAGGAGACTTAAAAATTACTGCCGATTTTAGCAGTTTTGTAACTTCTTGCGGAACCCCTGGACTGTGCTAGCGGAACTTTAAGGTTCTGCGGAACCCTGGTTGAAAACCACTAGTATATATGTATGTGAGCACTTATACACACATATATATTTACACACATACATACCAACATACATACATACATACATACATACATACATACACACACACATTCTCTCTTTTCTAGTTTCTCTTGAATATTTCTCTAATATCCGAAGAAGGACCAATGTCCAAAACGTTATAACTTTTACTCTTTCATTTTTCCTTAACCGTCAATCTAATAATAATAATGACTGTGAACGTCTCCGGTTCTTGTTTTTTCAATTTATTTTTGTTTTTATCTACATCTTGCTTTCTACCTGTCTGTCTATTTGCAGATTGGTGAATGCAATCGTCTTCCCAATAGCAACATATGGATGCGAGACCTGGACACTAAAGAAAGCTGACCAGAAGAGAATTAATGCATTCGAGCTTTGGTGTTGGACTTTTACGGATTCCATGGACAGCGAGGCTCACCAATGGAGAAGTTCTTAACCAGATCAAGCCGAAACTGTCGCTAGAAGCTAGGATCACCAAGCATAGATTGGCATATTTTGGTCATATTATACGGAGAAAATCCCTGGAGAAGGACATCATGCTCGGAATGGTCAGTGGCAAGAGAGGAAGAGGGCGTCCAAGAACCCGCTGGCTTGACACCATCAAGAGTGATACCGGAATGGACATAGCCAATCTGAAAGAAGCGGCCCAGGATAGAATTGACTGGAGGACACTGATCCATCGAGTAACCGAGAATCGACTTCGACTGAGCGGATAGATAGATAGTCTGTTTGTGTATTTGTCTACACATACGTTTCATGTGTCTACATTATACATATACACATATGTACAACACAGTCTTACATATACAGACACGAACTTCCACTTACATATTTAGATTGAGATAATAGCATGTGTGTGTGTGTGCGCATGCGTGCGTATACATATGTATATATATCTTTATAATCAAACATAAAATCTATATAAGATTTTATGAAGTAGCCAGCATGTAATAAACCATATAGGCAACGATTTATACAAAATACAGAATTAAATAAATATAATTATAGTAAGGGCACTAATGAGTAGCGCCACATGCTAGAAATAGACGCGAAATGGGTCTAAGAACTACATTATTTACCACATAGGCACAAGTCAATGAGTCAAATAATGTTGTTACTATAATTATGTATATATAATTATATATTTTGTATATATATATATATATATGTATGTATATATATATATATAATATATATATATATATATATATAATATATATATATATATATATATATATATATATATATAAGACTGTATTTGTTAAATGTGCCCCAAATTTTCACAAAGTTGTTTATTGTATTCATACTTTCCGTAATTAGGGTCATGTGATTGTTGTCTGGCGTGTATAAATATAGAACTAATCGCAGCTACTATTCGTGTATACACCCACACGCGCGTACATACACACAAACACACACACACACACACACAAAGGCAGAAATATGTATGTTCTCGTGTTTGTGTGTGTGTATATATTTCTTTTACAATTTTTTTACTTGTTTCAATCGTTTGACTGCGGCCAGGCTGGAGCGCCACCTTAAAGGATTTTAGTCGAAAACATCGAACCCAGAACTTATTCGTTTTTTGAAAGCCTAGTATGTATTCTAAGTGAAGTCGCATGGCTCAGTGGTTAGAGCGTCGAGCTTACGATCGCGAGGTCGTGAGTTCGAATCCCGAACCGGGCTGCGTGTTGTGTTGTTGAGCAAGACACTTTACTTCCCGTTGCTCCAGTTCACTCAGGTGCCAAGCTGTATCGGCCCCTTTGCCTTCCCCTTGGATAACACTGGTCGCGTGGAGAGGGGAGGCCGGCATTCATGGGTGACTGCTGTTCTTCCATAAACAACCTTGCCCGGACTTGTGCCACAGATGAGAACTTCCTAGGTGCAATCCCATGGTCAGTCATGACCGAAGGGGGTCTCAGCAACGTATTCCATCAGCCTTTTTGTCGAACCGCTAGCTTACAGGGACATAGGCACACCAGTATTGTTGGTCAAACGATGGCGGTTAGGGGTGGAGACACACAGACACATAAATATACGCACACAAGCACGCACACACATACACACATACGACAAGCTTCTTTAAGTCTCTGCTACCAAATCCACTCGCAAGGCTTTGGTCGGCCCGAAGCTATTGTAGAAGAGACTTGCCCAGGGCGCTACGCAGTGGGACTGAACCGAGAAGCATTTCCTCGAAAATACTGTTGGTATAAATGAGAATTTATTATCCGGGTATAAAAGCAGTTGTCCATTATGATCCTGATTTTCCAAGATATAGGTACGTATGTACGTATGTGTGTATGCATGCATGCATGCATGTACGTACGAAAACATGTATGTATGTATGTATGGATGGATGTACTATGCACATGCATACGTAGCAATGATCTTTCAAATGTTTTTAATACGCACGTTTTAGATAATTATGTAATAGGTAAAAAAAAGGAATTTAATCTTTTGCGCAAAATCTTCCTCAGTGAAGATTTATCAAAATATGAACAAAGTGATGGCATTCTCCCTGAATATGTTTTCGGGGCAGCTTAGGTCTCCTACTAGACGAGGAGAGGTGATGGCCAGAAGTGGGCAGGCTATCCATACAGCAGGAAAAGGCAGAGAGACGGAGAGAGAGAGAGAGAGAGAGGGATAGAGGGTAGAGAAAAAAAGGAGATGGAGAGAGGAAACAGCAAAATTGTTTTGTTCTTACCTGTTAGGCAGACACTTTGGTCTAGCACATTTTCCGATCCCATTTTGTAACGATCAGTGGTAAAATGTGGAAGAGCCATTACTAAGGAACCAAGGCCCATCACCAAGATAGAGATTCCTAAACATCGTGGTTTGTGTCCTCTGGAACACAAGTAACTGATGAGTACTCCAAATATGGCTGCCGATATGTCGTAGACGCTGGCTATCATGCCAATGTTGGAACTACTCAGCCCAAACCGTCTCTCTAAGGAAGTGGCATTAACGCTGTTGAGTCCATTAAGGACAAAACCTAGAAATAAAAAAAATAGATAATAATAATAATAATAATAATAATAATAATAATAATAATAATAATAATAATAATCGATTCTTTTTATTGGCCACAAGGGCTGACAAATATGATTGGAAAACACAAAGGGACAAAACAGGACGAAGGGTTACAAAAGGTTTTGTCCGTTTTTCGAAAGAAAAAAGTCCGAGTAAACAAGCTTTATAACAACGAAAGAAATTCAACAATTTACAAAACTCCCAATAGAGGAGACGCTTCGAAAAAAAGAAAAGGTCTCACGTGGAAAAACCCATAAAAGCCACGGAAGCCTGGTCAAAAGGTGGGTAGAGAGCCCCTTTCTCCTTTTATAATACCTATTTCAATTACAGGCGAAATATCAGAATTGGTCCATTCTTGCACAATTCACCCACCTTTCAGAAAACTTGCTATCAGACAGCACTTTCCTCTCTAACCTCATCTTCCTTTTCAAGTGAAGCTTGAAAAAGTTGATCAGGCCTTGACCAAAGAGGAAAATGTCTGACTTTAGCCCTTTCAAACGGGTCCACCATACAATCTCGGTTTCAAATTTTGCCACAAGTGTAGCAATTTTAGTGGGAGGGGATTAGTTGATTACAGCGACCCCAGGAGACAAACAGGTGGGGTTTCCATTGCTGGAAGGGGGACACTACAACAATAGGGATAGAAGAGGAAGATATAGAAATAGAATTTAGAGAAAGAGAGAGAGAGAGAGAGAGAGAGTAAAAAGAAAGAGAGGAAAAGGAGAGAGAGAGAGAGCAAAAAGAAAGAGAGGAAAAGGAGAGAGAGAGAGAGAGTAAAAAGGAGAAAAGGAAAGAGTAAAAAAGAAGAAGAGGAAAAAGGAGAGTAAATAAAAGAAAAGAAAGGAAAAAGGAAAAATGGAGAGAGTAAAAAAGAAAGAGAGGAAAAGGGGGAGAGAGAGTAAAGAGAAAGAGAGGAAAAAGGAGAGAGAGAGAAAAGAGAGACGTAGGAGGTAGGAGAGAGAGGGGGGTGAGGAAGCAGAGAGATCTTAAAGAGAAAGTGTGAAGAAGTGGAGAGACGAGAGAGAAGAGGAAGAAGAAAGAGTAAAAGAGGAATAAGGAGAGAAGGAGAGGCAGAGTAAGAGAATGAAGAGAGTGAGGGAGAGAAAGGGAGAGAGAGAGAGAGAAAGAGCAGGAAAAGACGAAATTGAATGTTGATTATGATGATGATGATGATAGTAGAGGTGGTGGTGGTGGTGGTGGTAATAATTACGATATGATGCAGGTGCGGCAGGAACAGAAATGGGGGAGGGGAGAGGAGAGGGAAGCACAGCAACAACAACAACAGTCGTAATAACAGCAATAATTAACTAAAGGGGAGGGGGAGTCATATGTACATAGATATATCCGTGTATGTGCGTATGCATGTGTGTATGTATGTGTGTATGTGTATATATAGATATATAATATATACTATATATATATATATATATATATATATAGTTAATCCAAACAAAAGCACAAAATACAACGCGAGGACGTGGAACAAATAGAGTATTATTAGACGCTCAGGAAAGAAGGGAAGAAGGAAGGCTTAACGTTTCGAGCGGAGCTCTTCGTCGGAAACATAGGAGAAGGAAAGATCCCGAGAAGGGAAGACTGAGGGAAAAAAAATCGCCAGCGGTACTCACGAGGTCACACACACACACATATATATATAAATATGTATATATATATATATATATATATAAATGAAAGAATGGAGTTGAACGACGAATTAATAAAATTCCTTTATAAAGGAATTTTGTTAATCCGTCGTTCAACTTCATTCTTTCATTTATTTGTATTAAAAAAAACACACAAATTTCCACACGATAGCACGTGATCTCTGCCCTAGTCATGTAGCTTCAAACGTGTTTTTTTTTTCTGACGTGAATTTGCTACCCAGGTAATCGGTTAACCGAATTATCCATAATAAGATAATTCATTCAACTACTCAATTATATATATATATATATATAATATATATATATATATATATATATGTAC